>NC_092279.1:21481428-21551428 GCF_036320965.1 Panulirus ornatus
CGCTGGTACGACCATCAAGCACTCTGGTACGACCATCAAGCACGCTGGTACGACCATCAAGCACTCTGGTACGACCATCAAGCACGCTGGTACGACCATCAAGCACGCTGGTACGACCATCAATCACGCTGGTACGACCATCAAGCACTCTGGTACGACCATCAAGCACGCTGGTACGACCATCAATCACGACGGCACGACCATCAAGCACGCTGGTACGACCATCAAGCACGCTGGTACGACCATCAAGCACGACGGCACGACCATCAAGCACGCTGGTACGACCATCAATCACGACGGCACGACCATCAAGCACGCTGGTACGACCATCAAGCACGCTGGTACGACCATCAAGCACGCTGGTACGACCATCAATCACGCTGGTACGACCATCAAGCACGCTGGTACGACCATCAAGCACGCTGGTACGACCATCAATCACGCTGGTACGACCATCAAGCACTCTGGTACGACCCTTGAGCACGATGCTCTCCAGCCTCAGAGTACGATGTCTTAGACCTTTAAATTGACACGAAAGGGACGGGTCAGAGGCTATTATAGGTCATCGTGATACAAACGACCTTATCGTCGTTTACCAAGAGGTAGTAAAGTCATCAGTCAGATCACCTACAGTTGCTGGGTAAGTGAGCCACACGTGTGCGCCATCACCAGTCAGCGCTCCTTGAAGTTGCAGGTCATGGCACAGATCCACGTGATGACGCCACGCGCCCCGAGAAACTGCGTTCGTCTTAGACTGTGGACACTGCACGTGGTAGATTGTGGACGCTCTACGTGGGTAGATTGTGAGCGCTATACGTGGGTAGATTGTGGACAATGTACGTGGGTAGATTGTGGACAATACGCGGGTATATTGTGGACAATGTACGTGGGTAGATTGTGGACAATGTACGTGGGTAGATTGTGGACGCTCTACGTGGGTAGATTGTGAGCGCTATACGTGGGTAGATTGTGGACAATGTACGTGGGTAGATTGTGGACAATGTACGCGGATAGATTGTGAACAATGTACGTGGGTAGATTGTGGACAATGTACGTGGGTAGATTGTGGACAGTGTACGTGGGTAGACTGTGAATAATGTACGTGAGTAGACTGTGGACAATGTACGCGGATAGATTGTGGACAATGTACGTGGGTAGATTGTGGACAATGTACGCGGATAGATTGTGGACAATGTACGTGGGTAGATTGTGGACAATGTACGTGGGTAGATTGTGGACAATGTACGTGGGTAGATTGTGGACAATGTACGTGGGTAGATTGTGGACAATGTACGTGGGTAGATTGTGGACAATGTACGTGGGTAGATTGTGGACAATGTACGTGGGTAGATTGTGGACAATGTACGCGGATAGATTGTGAACAATGTACGTGGGTAGATTGTGGACAATGTACGTGGGTAGATTGTGGACAATGTACGTGGGTAGATTGTGGACAATGTACGCGGATAGATTGTGGACAATGTACGTGGGTAGATTGTGGACAATGTACGTGGGTAGATTGTGGACAATGTACGTGGGTAGACTGTGGACAATGTACGTGGATAGATTGTGAACAATGTACGTGGGTAGACTGTGAACAATGTACGTGGGTAGACTGTGAACAATGTACGTGGGTAGATTGTGAACAATGTACGTGCGTAGATTGTGGACAACGTACGCGGATAGATTGTGAACAAAGTACGTGGGTAGATTGTGGACAATGTACGTGGGTAGATTGTGAACAATGTACGTGGGTAGATTGTGGACAATGTACGTGGGTAGATTGTGGACGATGTACGTGGGTAGATTGTGGACGGACGATGTACGTGGGTAGATCGTGGTCACTGTCCGTGCTCAGATTTGCCCAGTGCTTGTGTAACACGAAGTCTGAGCCACTACCTAGACAATGTGAATTTACGTTGCCTCAGATTGCGACGAACTCACGAGCAGATAAAGGTTATCAGTCCAGTAGTTATAGCGATAAGAGTCGAGTGATATCAGTAAAAGTGTAGTTTCGGCCCCAAGTGAGGGAAGACGGAGATAAACTGGGATTTTATCAGAAGGGGGCCCCCTGAGCTCCGTGTCAGAACATTGAGACGTGATTCAAGGCCATATGCATGAGAGACAGACGCACACACACACCCACACACACACACACGCCCACTCACTCCCCATGACTGACTGATGTTGATGCATTGCTCTGGAACACAGGCGAGTAAACACGAGACAGATCACTTGTGTTGGGAGGGCCGGCAACCATGCCAAGTCATGATGGTCACCACCCCCCCTCGCTCTTATACTGCCATCACCCTCTCCCTCCTGCTGCCACCCACCCACTCCTCCTCCTCCTCCTCCTCCTCCTCCTCTCCTCCTCCTCCTCCTCCTCCTCCTCTCATTGTCATCTCCCCTTCCCTCACAACTGCCATCACCCTCTCCCTCTTACTGCCACCCACCCCATCCTCCTCCTCACTGTCATCTCCCCTTCCCTCACTACTGCCATCACCCTCTCCCTCTTACTGCCACCCACCCCATCCTCCTCCTCACTGTCATCTCCCCTTCCCTCACTACTGCCATCACCCTCTCCCTCTTACTGCCACCCACCCCATCCTCCTCCTCACTGTCATCTCCCCTTCCCTCACTGCCATCACCCCTCCCCTCACTGTCATCACCTTTCCCCTTACATCCCTCCTGCTCGTCTCCCACCCGCCCCACCATCCTCACTACACCTCCCATATCTGTCGTGGCCTCACACACTACAGGACGCCATTTTTCCTCATCATATTGGAGGCCTGCACCTCTCGCCTCCCCCACTCCCCATATCTTCCCCTCCTGGCTTATCTTTTACCCGCACCCCTACCACCTTCACCCTATCCCTCCATCACCACCTCCACCACCACCACCACCATCTGCTGCTCCTTCACCCCTCTCTTCATTACTTCTATCTCCCTCTCCTCCAGCGTGACCATCTTTTATTACCCCTGTTGCTCACCTCCAGTTTTTCCTTTCCTTCCCTCCACCAGCTTCTCCCTTCCCCTACCCTCCACCACAGCCATCTCCTCCCTCACTACTGCTGCCTCCATCCGCTCTCTCACCAACACTGTCACCAACTCCTCTCTCTCTCTCTCTCTCTCTCTCTCTCTCTCTCTCTCTCTCTCTCTCTCTCTCTCTCTCTCTCTCTCTCTCTCTCTCTCTAAACCACCACCACCACTGTCCCCTACCTTTCTTTCTCCCTCCACAACACTCCGCTGTCCCCTTTTCCCTCCACTATCACCACCACTAGCCACTCCTCTCTCCCACCACCATCACCACCTAACCAGCTCGTCATCATCGACCACCACCATAACACCATATCGCCGGTATGTGACGCGCACCTTCCCGAGGGGCTAACTAAGACTCCTGTCGTCAGTGATATTGGCAATATCAAGCCGAGTACTTCCTGTCAAACTTTCAGCGATTACTCCTTTAAGGAAAGATTCAAAATCGCCTTTGAAAACACACTTAGGTAGGGCGGGAGTTTGCCGCCGTGAGCGAGACACCTGCAGACTGAGCTATAAACTCGTATAACGAACATATAAGCATGCTATGACTCAGGGTAGCAAGATTAGGCTCGTATCTTTAGGTTGAAGGGTATGGAAGACGGTGTCCACTTGAGTCACACAGTCAAGAAACAAAGGTAGACTTGTGAGGCATCTTTACTGTAAGTCACTCGACTTGTGAGGCATATTTATCGTAAGTCACTCGACTTGTGGGGCATCTTTATCGTAAGTCAGTCGACTTGTGAGGCATCTGTATCGTAAGTCAGTGGACTTGTGAGGCATCTTTATTGTAAGTCAGTCGACTTGTGAGGCATCTTTATCGTAAGTCAGTCGACTTGTGAGGCATCTTTATTGTAAGTCAGTCGACTTCTGAGGCATATTTATCGTAAGTCACTCGACTTGTGGGGCATCTTTATCGTAAGTCAGTCGACTTGTGAGGCATCTGTATCGTAAGTCAGTGGACTTGTGAGGCATCTTTATTGTAAGTCAGTCGACTTGTGAGGCATATTTATCGTAAGTCAGTCGACTTGTGAGGCATCTTTATTGTAAGTCAGTCGACTTGTGAGGCATCTTTATTGTAAGGATCAGTCATATCCTCCCAAGACTGAAGTGCACATCGGAGCCTTGCGTCGCCAGCTGAAACCGAGACGTGGGTCCATGTTAGAGAAATGGCTGTGTGGTAATATATTCACCATGACCAGGTTTCTCGAGTGTGGGACATGTGGGTAGAAGTCTGGACCTGTGATTTTCAAAGATCTAGAAGGTGGCCCTTGTTACTGGATCATCGCTTTCATTAAGCCTTCGGGAGTGAACTGTAGGGGCAGTGTAAGTGATTGTGGATGTATTCACTACATCATACACCAGGCTGGCTTGAGCGTTCATTCATACCTCTGGTGGTAACCCCCATTACATCCCACAGCCTTTTACTGTCAGTAAGACTTCCCAATGTAAACTTATTATCCAACTCCACATTTGTGACATTCGTGAAATATCTGTAACATTTGCATCACTCAGTTTTAAAGAGTTTCCACTGAGTTGAGGCGCCCACAAGTTCACACCATCCGCCCCCTTACCACGTCCTCATCCTTTATTGGTAGTTGGTGGCGTAGTTTCATAGAGCTGGTTTCTCTACGTGGTTGTTTAATGAGCCGCCGATGGCTAATGTAGATGCGCTTGCAGCTGCGACTCTCATAGACTTTTGACAACAGAGAAGACAAAGTACAAACGTGGTCATTGTGTGTGTGTGTGTGTCCCCTTTTAACACTGAATAGATACAACGCGTTCCCCTCATGACCTGCACCAGAGACCCGTGAATGATGTGTGTGTGTGTGTGTGTGTGTGTGTGTGTGTGTGTGTGTGTGTGTAAAGCCATCAAGGGGAAGTGAGCGCTTCACTCGCTCAAAGATCCTTACCTCTATACGTACAGCAGATCTCCTGAGAGATGTTACCGCCTGGGGTTGCATTAAAATCACCATGGACACGAGGATGTGCTTCCTGGGTGTTCGCGGTTCACGAAACACTTTCCCTCCCTATATACCCCATATCCTCTCTGTTCTTTACCCTTATGCCTGTTTGACTTCCTCCGCCTTGGCATGGTAGCGTCAGGAACAAACGAACATTGGTCTTATTTGCGCACCTTCACACTCTGTCATGTATAATGTACTGAGACCGGAGCTTCCTGTCCAGAGGTATGCCCCGCAGACTAATGTTTAGTTTACCACTGTTTGCTTCATGTGCCTTGGTTCATATCAGTAAAATCACTTGTCTCCCTCCCCCGCTCCCCATATACCACATTTGCTCCAATCCATTCTCTCCCATGCACGCCTCTCACCCTCCTTGAATGTTCAGGCCTCATTGAACCCAGTCTTACAACCTCCGTCTCGGTCTTTTTCTCCTTCCTCCTTCCCTCCCTCCCAGTTTTAACACGTAGCTCCTCCAAGTCCTCGCTCATCCACATCAGTCACCTGTTAGCATTTGATGCTGGCACGTCTTTCTTGAGAGACAGGTGTGATGAATCAGTGTGTCGTTTGCCTCTGTACTACTGGCACTTGCACTCAGACTCCCATCATGAAATTGTACAGCCTCAAGCGTGGCATACCTCTCCTTGATTCTTTATGTTTGTGGGTGAGGCAGAGTGAGGCTACAGTATGTTGATGGTAGACGGGTAGACGGTCGGTTCTGTGGCTGGCGGGTGTGGCCGAGTGGGAGGGGGACGCCACAGGCGATGGGTGTGTCCAGGTGGGCGGGTGACGTTGCAGGCGGTGGGTGGGTGTGTCCAGGTGGGCGGGTGACGCTGCAGGCGGTGGGTGGGTGTGTCCAGGTGGGCGGGCGACGCTGCAGGCGGTGGGTGTGGCCAGGTGGGCAGGCAACGACGCTTGCTACGGGCGTGGCCAGATTTCAGACAACATTGTTGCACAGCCGTGGAATGATTAGTTGACTGTAATATGGTGTTGGCCTCACCCACTGCCACCGTAGATCACCCCCCACGGGGCTCGCCACCTCACCTAAAAAGCGGTGGTCCACAAACACGACGGTGGGTGTGGTGGGCGAGGCTTAGTTGGGGGCTCAGCCCTCCTGTTAGGGACGGGTGGTAGGGGAGGCTGGAAGATGGACGAGTGGGGCCACTTGATGACCTTGACAGGAGGTGATCTGTCCCAGGTGACCGTGTCTGTTAGGCGGCCTTCTCATGGAGTCTCCTGGTCCGCCGGTCGATCAAGTGTGTGTGTGTGACTGGCGACCTTGCCATGTGTGTGTGTGTGTGTGTGTGTGTGTGTGTGTGTGTGTGTGTCTGATGACCCTGTTTACAGGCTTGAGTTTATTTGCAGATGACCTTGTGAGAAGCGGAGTTGATGGTGCCTCTGTATCTTTCTTCTTTCTCCTCTCTCTCTCTCTCTCTCTCTCTCTCTCTCTCTCTCTCTCTCTCTCTCTCTCTCTCTCTCTCTCTCTCTCTCTCTCTCTATCTATCTATCTATCTATCTCCCCCACCAACACTGTCCCATCGCTCTCATCTCTGGGCGAAGTTCCTGCAGGCAGGCTTGTGGGTACATCATTCAAAAACGGAACATCACTCACCCGTTGATTAGCGAGCCCTGCTCTCACTCGCTTATCAGATACCAGAAAATACCCTCCATATATCGTGAATGTCTGGTTGGACATTGCGTGCGTATTATATGACGATGGAGATTTTGTACGAAGTAATGTCTGTGTTTGTAAATCAAACCAGATATTTGCCATTTAATCTTTAGAGTGATGGCCATCATATATATATTTCATCCCTGGGGATAGGGGAGAAAGAATGCTTCCCACGTTTTCCCTGCGTTTCGTAGAAGGCGACTAAAAGGGGGAGGGAGCGGGTGGCTGGAAATCCTACTCTCTCGTTTCTTTTTAATTTTCCAAAAGAAGAACAGAGAAGGGGGCCAAGTGAGGATATTCCCTCAAAAGGCTCAGTCCTCTGTTCTTAATGCTACCTCGCTAATGCGGGAAATGGCAAATAGTATGAAATATATATATATATATATATATATATATATATATATATATATATATATATATATATATATATATATATCAGTTTTACTAGTATGGTTGTCACTTAATTTTGAGGGTATATTGACGAAGCCTCGAACAGGTGCGCCCTCCAGCGACAGACCACCATCAGCACGGGTGATGGTGAGCAGTGCATTTGTAGCTTGCAGATCAACGACCCACAAGGGAGACAAGAGAGTGATCCTGCCACAGCCTCCTATTTAGCTGGCGTTGACCATACTGTCGCCTTTAGCTTGGTGTTAGCTGTTAGCTGCCGGTTTATAGATGGGCTGAGGTGAGGGGAAGGGAGGGGAGGGTTTATCCCTCTGCCGTGAGTTTTATATAAGTGCGTTTGCCCTCCCACTGTCGCTTGTGGCCCTCGACACCCGACGGTATCATCCACAGCCTAATGACTGAGGGCTCATTAGGCGTCCCAAGAGCCCCGGTGAAGGACAGGAGTTTTCCAGCGCTTTGATGATTAAGGATATTATTATTAATACGGTCCACGCTAATGATGTTGACGTGGGACGTCACTCACGGGGCTATGGCAAGCAGCCACTCGATACGAACTTGTTTTGCGGTGCTGAGCCTTGCAGGATCGTTAATGGCTTTCTTGGTATCCAATCCGACATACATAAGACGGCGGGAGAGGGCTTGCTCTTCAGACGAAGGATCCTTGGTAATAATAGTGTCTAAGATGGTTATTCATTAGCATGGAGGCTGGCTGGATGCCTGGGAGGCTGCCTGGCTAGCTGGCTGGCTGGATGCCCGGCTGGCTGACTGGCTGGATGCCTGGGAGGCTGCCTGGCTGGCTGGCTGGATGCCTGGGAGGCTGCCTAGCTGGCTGGCTGGATGCCCGGCAGGCTGGCTGGCTGCTTGCTGCCCGGCGTCTCAGATCCCGTAGGACTGTCTTAACCAACCAGGAGACGCCTGGACCACCACTGACTGAGGTACTTCCTTGTGTTCCTGAACCACCGCTCACGAAGGTCCCAGGGCCACTGTTCACGAAGGGCTTCTTGCAGACACGTGGCCTTGTACTTTGTGCCTGGGACATCATCATTGACCTTTGATCTACTTGTTACGGGTCAGGTCAAAGGCCTTGTCTTTGCTGTACCCTCGACATTGACCTTGGTTCTGAATCTTACGGGTCAAGTCGAAGGCCATCTTCACTCTAACCCTCGACATCTGGTCTTTGATCTGATCCATAAACGCCATCTCCACTACACCATCGACGCTACATCGTCTGTTCCTGGCACTGCCTCGTTAACGCGGGAAATGGCGATCAAGTATGAAGAGTTTGTATATATATATATATATATATATATATATATATATATATATATATATATATATATGCTTGTAGCCATATGGAAATAAAACACGAAGATTGAAGCTCTTTTGTGAACGTCTTCATCATGGGCAGACTGAAGAAAATGTTTATATCTTTCGTGTTTCATTTGCCATGTGACTACCAGTATATTCCGGAATCATGTGCTTTTGGTGATATATATATATATATATATATATATATATATATATATATATATATATATATATATATATATATATATATATATATATTGGGGAAGAGCAGTGCGGTTTCAGAAGTGGTAGAGGATGTGTGGATCAGGTGTTTGCTTTGAAGAATGTATGTGAGAAATACTTAGAAAAGCAAATGGATTTGTATGTAGCATTTATGGATCTGGAGAAGGCATATGATAGAGTTGATAGAGATGCTCTGTGGAAGGTATTAAGAATATATGGTGTGGGAGGCAAGTTGTTAGAAGCAGTGAAAAGTTTTTATCGAGGATGTAAGGCATGTGTACGTGTAGGAAGAGAGGAAAGTGATTGGTTCTCAGTGAATGTAGGTTTGCGGCAGGGGTGTGTGATGTCTCCATGGTTGTTTAATTTGTTTATGGATGGGGTTGTAAGGGAGGTAAATGCAAGAGTCCTGGAAAGAGGGGCAAGTATGAAGTCTGTTGGGGATGAGAGAGCTTGGGAAGTGAGTCAGTTGTTGTTCGCTGATGATACAGCGCTGGTGGCTGATTCATGTGAGAAACTGCAGAAGCTGGTGACTGAGTTTGGTAAAGTGTGTGGAAGAAGAAAGTTGAGAGTAAATGTGAATAAGAGCAAGGTTATTAGGTACAGTAGGGGTGAGGGTCAAGTCAATTGGGAGGTGAGTTTGAATGGAGAAAAACTGGAGGAAGTGAAGTGTTTTAGATATCTGGGAGTGGATCTGTCAGCGGATGGAACCATGGAAGCGGAAGTGGATCATAGGGTGGGGGAGGGGGCGAAAATTTTGGGAGCCTTGAAAAATGTGTGGAAGTCGAGAACATTATCTCGGAAAGCAAAAATGGGTATGTTTGAGGGAATAGTGGTTCCAACAATGTTGTATGGTTGCGAGGCGTGGGCTATGGATAGAGATGTGCGCAGGAGGATGGATGTGCTGGAAATGAGATGTTTGAGGACAATGTGTGGTGTGAGGTGGTTTGATCGAGTAAGTAACGTAAGGGTAAGAGAGATGTGTGGAAATAAAAAGAGCGTGGTTGAGAGAGCAGAAGAGGGTGTTTTGAAATGGTTTGGGCACATGGAGAGAATGAGTGAGGAGAGATTGACCAAGAGGATATATGTGTCGGAGGTGGAGGGAACGAGGAGAAGAGGGAGACCAAATTGGAGGTGGAAAGATGGAGTGAAAAAGATTTTGTGTGATCGGGGCCTGAACATGCAGGAGGGTGAAAGGAGGGCAAGAAATAGAGTGAATTGGAGTCATGTGGTATACAGGGGTTGACGTGCTGTCAGTGGATTGAAGCAAGGCATGTGAAGCGTCTGGGGTAAACCATGGAAAGCTGTGTAGGTATGTATATTTGCCTGTGTGGACGTGTGTATGTACATGTGTATGGGGGGGGGGGGTTGGGCCATTTCTTTCGTCTGTTTCCTTGCGCTACCTCGCAGACGCGGGAGACAGCGACAAAGTATAAAAAAAAAAAAAAAAAAAAAAATATATATATATATATATATATATATATATATATATATATATATGATATTTGGAGTGTACATTGTGTGATAATGTGCTGAACTTCAGCTTAAGTTATTCTGGTTCTATCTAGTCGCGAATCATATAACACAAAATCTCCAGCGTGTGGGAGACGTATTTACTCTGGGATACAGAGCAGGCGAGGGTGAAGTGAGCTGTGGGAGGCGTGGATGAAGGCGTGGTCGGTGATGGACTGTTAGCCGTACCGTAGTCCCCAGTGGCCTTGCCGGGGTCATTATAATCATCAGTTGGGTTACGTGTCCAGTTATATCCTCTCTTCAGCACCAGTCCCGGTGCTTGCATGACCTTCACCGTTTTGGGAGACATTTAGTCTTGTAGACAATGCAGATGCCTGTGCGAGCGAAGAAAAAAAGAGAGAAAAAAAAAGGATAGGAAGCCACTTTGAACGTGCAGTTTAGCGCTTGTGAAGCTTGAATCGCGTTGTAAAAGTCTCCGAAAGGGACGCTTATTTGAACGCTGGGCCATTTGCCTGTCAGGGAAATTTCTCGCTAAGTTATGCCCAGATTCCGTGAAGCAAATAACTTCGGGCCGCTAACGATGAATTTGTTTACATGACCGTGTTTTCATTCTGACTCGTGTGGTGCTACCTGCCTGGGTTCTTCTTCCCGAAATGATGCATAACTGAATATTCATCTACCTCTTGGTACCTTTCCTTGGCGTGGCGGCCAAGATTATCTGATTTAAGAGGCCAGGCGAGCGAGGCTTCTCACCCCGAAACTCTGGTCACACACGGTGCTTCTGGAGGTAGGAGGCAGCCCCCTGACAGACACTGTCATAATGTACACGTATTTTCCTGGATGGGATACAAATTGTTGGCTGGTGGGGCGACATATTTTCGAGAAATTATTCTGTCGTTGAGCGTGAAGGTTGTATTATTACGTGATCTGGGAGGTGTGAAGAGGGATAATAGCTGGGGTGAAGGGGTTTCCTTACCACTGAATAATGTGCCATTCCACCATTGTGGGTGTGGTGGCCAGGGATAGAGGGAGTGGTGGTGCTGAGGGGTGGCGTGGTAGCCAGGGCCCTAGTAAGGGATTAATGGTGATGAAGAGGGTTTTTTGGTGGCCTGGTTGGGAGGGCGTGCAGTGCTGAGGGAATGTGGGGTAGCCCTCCGCAGAAGTGAGCATACAAGGGCCCAGAGGGTCCGAATCTGCTGGTACTTGTGAAAATAACACTTTGTTTGCCTTACCTTCGTAATTGAAAATTAAAAGAGTACATGATTAGCCAAGTCTGTTTTTTTTCATAATATAGTTAAGTAATATTTATCTTAATAACCCTATTTAATTACTGAGTGAGGTAACTTGATTATTTTCCGCTTCAAAATTCGGGCGAACGATATCATGTCATAAGTAAAGCAGGAATAGGTAACAGCTTACAAGGGTAAGCAATTACGTTCATTTAGTGAACATCAGAGGATTAGATGAAGCGCCAGACAGCTTCTGTTCCTGGCAACTCAATTAAGGTGTGAGTGGAAACTGAAAATTCATCCATGGGAAAACTGGTGGATGATATTTGAAGCGAGGAAGGATCGTGTGTCCATCGTTTTCTGACGATGCGTCTCAGAATTTTACCTCATCCGCGCTGAGTAAAGCGTTCCTACCATTGCCCTCGCTCAGACCAACCTTAGTCTTGCGAACTTCCTGCCAAATACCATCGCTTAGATCGGCCTTTATCTGGGTCACAGCTTCGAATGCTTGGAGAAACAACACGACTCCTGGTCTAAGAACTACTAGAACCATTAAGGCCATAATCCTCCACCATCTTAGTACCCCTACAACCCCTGATCTAAGACCTGCTAAAACCATTAAGGCCATAATCCTCCACCATCCTAGTACCCGGCTGGCGTCCATTTTCTCCAGCTACCACTTTCCCCAGCTGTGACCATAGCTGGCTGTTTGGTAGCTAGGCGTCTGAAGAAATATGAACAAAGCTCAGTAAACGTTGAAGAATATATTATTTTTTCCCTATATTGGGTACACTCTTTAGATATCATAGGACCATGCAAGAAAGTTTAGTAACGGACAATACGTAGTAAGCATATAGCTTCTTGCGGTACGTCTAAATATGTGCAGTGCGAGGGCTGTGATGATAATGCCGGGTTCTATAACATGCGTCTGTGTCTTCTCGGTTTTATTGTCATTGATTTAGCATCACTGTCTGGATAACGGGAAATGCTCGCGTACTGGGGACTTGATATAAGTTTGTCCTCATTTTGTGAAATTATTCTCTGCCTGGACTCTCTAGTTAGAGTCGAAGAAGAATTTTACCACAGTTATCTTTCTTAACCCAAGATTGCTTGGTAACATCAGACGGTGTGAGGAGTTCCACTTTTCCATGAGGGTTCAAGGCATCTGCGGAATCCTCGCTAGGCAAAGTGGCCGCAGAGTTGGCAAGGATAAGTAGTTCACGACTTTTACGAGCAAAGTTTGCAAAGTTAGGAGAGGCGGAGGAACCAGGTCTTGCAGGTATTGGCGATAGTTGTGGGGAATGACGGGGAAAGTAAGGCGGGGGAGCAGTGGGTGTAGTAGTAGGGTGGGGATCACCGAGCCAGTTGTTGGGGCGTGGCAGTGGTGGATGCTATGCTACGCTAGCAGTCGTCTGGGTGGGTGCGCACCGTGTGGGCACTGATAGTGGTAGGAGTAGAGTTGTTCTGGCCTAATAAACCCAAATCTAACCTTACCTAAAGACATGAATATACACCTTTCATTGAGGACGCACGTAAGATATTATATATATATATATATATATATATATATATATATATATATATATATATATATATATATATATATATATATATATCTTTTTCTTTCAAACTATTCGCCATTTCCCGCATTAGCGAGGTAGCGTTAAGAACAGATGACTGGGCCTTTGAGGGACTACCCTCACCTGGCCCAATTCTCTGTTCCTTCTTTTGGAAAATTAAAAAAAAAAATGAGGGGAGGATTTCCAGCCCCCCGCTCCCTCCCCTTTTAGTCGCCTTCTACGACACGCAGGGAATACGTGGGAAGTATTCTTGCTCCCCTTGTATCCGCTAAATATCCAAAGACTTCCTTACATTCGTTGCATTCGTCCAGTGCCATCACAGCATTAAATGTCATTAACCTAGAAGTACCAGTCATTCCATGGACTAAACATATACAATGAAGAAGTTTGTATTCATCCCCAATTAGAGCATCATAGCCCAAGTACTCAACTTTTATGGTTAATCACCAAACACTTTATTCTGTTGAAGTTTAAACAGAAATCCAATGTGCAGGGAATGGAGAATATGTTTTGATAACTTTAGAACTGTTCTCAAGGCTTAAAAAGAACCTGAGATGGGTTAAAACAGCTACACTGTCTTTCAGTAAAATATTGGTAAATTTCACCGCCAAACATATCATTAACAAACTGCCTTTTCTCATTTACAGTTTTCAATCATACCTATAAAAACATGAAATTACATAATGAACCTTTCTCAGGACACTGGAAATCCATCTTCATATTTAAGTTATCATCTGATGCACTCTAGGTGCAATGAAACCATGGTCTCATTTGTTATAGTTTACTTACAGTCTTAATACGTTACGTCTAATTTATATATATATATATATATATATATATATATATATATATATATATATATATATATATATATAGTCTGTATTTGCCTTTTTATTGATTCGTATATTTGATGATCGTATTAGGTCCACAGTTATAGCAACAGAGACAGCTTGATTATGTATATATATATATATATATATATATATATATATATATATATATATATATATATATAGCTTGTTTTTCAAATAATGAAGTCTGTATTTTCTTTTAGAAGAGCTTCTCATTGTTCTTCATGCATTCATTAATAGAATGAAGAGGGATCATCTGTTGAAATCAGTGTTAATGATTTGAATATAATTACACCATCTGAATGGTTGTTTTGTGCTGGAGGTTGAATATGTCGAGAATATTTTTTTTTTTTTTCAGCTTGGGTTTAATGTACGGATGGATCTCTACTCATTGGAGGACAGGGCTGACTGGTATTATGTTGTTGCGTCACCGTTTAAACTGAAAGAAATCATTTGGGGATGGCGTCGTGTCGTCTGAACGAACGAACGAACGGACGGACAAATATCCAGAAACAAAATTGGACGCTGATACGAACAGCGATTCGCCGGACCATACCGGTTCTACGTTAACCGGACTCCAGCCTATGATGTACTTGCTATTATACACATACGGTATTGTACCCTAACCCTACCGTTATGGCCCACACAGCTGCCTCACCAGCTGGACACTGGAGGAGACTGTCGTATTGTAGGCCGTATCTGGTTTGTTACTTTTACAGTCGGGACACACGTCCCCGCCACGCCGCCACTGATGAACTTGAGATGTTCCAACCACAATGACGTAAGGAAGAGTTTGTGAGCCAAGTCAATGTCGGACCGGGACTCACCCTCCAGCAACCTCCACCACAGCTGTAATTTTAGAGGAGGACGAATTTTACGAAATCTTAACTTTAGCGATTTTTTTTTCCCTAGCTAACCTAACCTAACCCAAACTAAACTAACCAGAGCATTAAATTTATAATAGCTTAAACTATAGCGATTTTTTTCTTTTTCTAGCTAGCCTAGCCTCATCCAGAGTAAACTAACCAGAACATTAGATTTATATCTTAGTAATTAACCATTCATCTTGCTGACTTAACCAAATTCACTTTAACCTAGACCTTAAATTAATGTAACCTTAACTAACCATAGCGATCAGGTTCCTGTATCGTATGTTTAACCGCATTGGTAATTTTTGTCCTTAAATGTTTCTTCTTGGGACTGTTATGTGACAATCGCAGTTCTAGGTTTCAGTGGCCATTTCTTCCTCTCCCATACTTTGAGAATTTATTACGAAGTTTTCCTCACTACTGGAGCCCAAACCGAAGACTTCGCTCCCTGCTTCCCTCCTGGCAGCCTATCTGCATCTTTTGTGAGGTCGTTGTTACCGAAGGGCTTTTACGTCAGCGTGTAGGTTGAAGGAACTACTTCATCGACCATCAAGGTTTATACATCCCCGAGGACCGGGGCAAGATGCTTCTCGTTCTGCGGGCGTCGTCGCCTTTACGTCAGCAATGTACTGCCATTGTTGCCACCTTTGCTTTTATTTGCAGTCGATGCCAAAGTCGCCACTGCCATTGACGCTACCTCTACCACTGTCAGATATCGCTACCTCTCCTCCTAGTCTCCTACACACTGGACACTTGGCAGTTGCTGGTGGAGTTCAGTTTTATATTTTGGTCCTCGGACGTGTGAGGACATATGATACAGGAATGTACAAGTCATTACTACTACTACATAGGGCCTGGCATGGTCGGCTGAGGTTGGGCGTGGGAGTCATGTGTGCATATGAGAGCGGCACTCTGGCATGTATCTCCTGTTTGTTGGCCTTGAAGCTCCTGGCGCCGCCCTTGGGAATCCTCTGAAGAAGGAGCAAGGAATGATATTCCTCGAGCAGAAGGAGAGCGGCGTATCACATTAGAAAACGATCATGTACTTATTTGACTTGATAGTCTTGCGTGTGCATCTTGCGTCTCTCTGTTCTTCATGATGTACAGTAAATATACGAAAGCATTACGCAAAGTTCAGCATTACTGTTGGTTCCAAAGAAAATTGGTCGTAATTCAACAAATATGAAGCAGGTGGTGGTTAGATTATCTGGTGATGACTAGCTTTCCAGCCTGTGAAGACAGCATTGGGGTCAAGACATTTTACGTATCAGTGATGAGTTTTTAGAGGAGAGCCAATGTTATCTAGATACTGATGTGATATGAGAGTAGCAGACAGTAAATATCAGGGTAGTGCTTCATATGGATGTGTGTGATGATGATTTATACTTACTGAAAGATCAGAAATTCTTTCATTCTGCTCATGTTGAGAACAACAAACCTCACCTCCACACTACAAGCATAGTTTGGCTTACGATATATATATATATATATATATATATATATATATATATATATATATATATATATATATATATATATATATATATAGAGAGAGAGAGAGAGAGAGAGAGAGAGAGAGAGAGAGAGAGAGAGAGAGAGAGAGATCAGGAAGAATTAATTAGAGCTCACGTATTTGTATTTGTAGACTCGACCCTTGAAGTTGAGAAGGGCATGGGCAGAGAAAATTCCACAGCTTCGCCCTGACGTGGAAAAGATATATCACAAGGGCCACTCCTCATGTGGCCGGCGTGAATGATCATTGTATTTGCTCAACAGGAAAATTAGACTTAAGGCGTTCGTCCTAGACCATGTTTGTTGGGGCTGGTAAGAAGTGGAATGAGTGTGCGTAAGCAAAGATAATGACTTACAGAAGGTCAGAAATGTATATATAAGTATTTGCCATTGTAGTTATTTATGAAAGATGTAAGCAAAGTTATTCCTTATTTTTTTCTATTTTCTATGGTAAGTTCAGACATCTTCAGTCGACTCTTTATAAAGAATAGATCATTGTCCGTTTGGCAACCAGTTCTCTGACTGGATCTCTCGGGGTGTAGTGAAGTCGTGTTAGTAAAGAGACTTACAGACTTCCATGAAGGCTGACGGGCAGGCCCCTGAGTGAGTGGCCGGTTGGCTACGTGTTGTGTCATTACGTCGTGCCAACAAACGCGTCTGGGAAAATATACACATGTGTGTGGTGGTGCCTTGTGTTGTTTACTGAGTGTGAAGTTTTACCTCTCCATTCCAAAGAGCTTGCAATTGTGCTCATTGCAGTCTGTATTTATATCAGATATTCATGTAGTCTGTATAATGATTATGACAGCTAGAGACTGAGTGTGAGCGAATGTGCCTTGGTTGTCTTTTCCAGCGCTACCTCGCGCGGGAGGAAGGGGGTGCCATTTCATGTGTGGCGGGGTGGCAACGAGAATGGATGAAGGCAGCAAGTATGAATATGTACATGTGTATATATGTATATGTCTGTGTATGTATATGCATGTATATGTGCGTGTGTGGACGTGTATGTATATACATGTGTATGTGGGTGGTTTGGGCCATTTTTTCGTCTGTTTCCTTGCGCTACCTTGCTAATGCGGGAGACACCGACAAAGGAATATATATATATATATATATATATATATATATATATATATATATATATATATATATATATATATATATATATATATATATGTGTGTGTGTGTGTGTGTGTGTGTGTGTGTGTGTGGTGTGTCATTGTTATTAGCCATTACGGTCTTGGTATTTAACTTCTCATTTATGCGTCTTTCTTGCATGTGGTACGGAGGGCTGGAGGAGGTGAACAGACGATAATAGGTGTGTAGTTTGCTGGCGCGGCATAGAAGCAGGTAATACATGAGTCGGCACTTAGTAATCAGCAGGTGTTGTGCCCGCAGTTACGGACGTATGTGTGGGTGTGTGTTTGTCCAACATGTGTGTGTGTGTGTGTGTGTGTGAAGCGACATCTGGTGCCGGGTGTGCTGGTTGAGAGACGCTGATTTGCTTAGTAGGTGATTGCTGTTCCTTGCAACTTGCCCATGCAACCTTTCATCCATCGATCCAATCCGTGATTCATTAAAGAAAACTGTGTGTTTGTTACCTTAAATAATTATAGTTCACTGTGATTCTCTTTACAGGCTATGGCAACGGGAGAGAAGAGAGGGATGGGGGGGGTCTGGTCACAACAGAAGAAATGATGTAAGGTTAGTGTTTGTGTGGATTTTATATGGTAAAGGGTGAGTGGTGTACTAGGGAGGGGAAAGAAAGGACTACCAGATGGATGTATTGTCTATTCGTCTGGGTGAGCGAGAGGCGACCCTGCACGCTAGGGTCCAGCCTTTTATAAGCTACCCTGCACGCTAGGGTCCAGCCCTTTTATAATAAGAGATGTGGTCTGGCCCCGTGAGGTCAGCAGGAATTGTGGAGGGGAAAGAAAATGAGACTTAAAGTCCGAGGCCGATGTTTTAGTTGAGAGAGAGAGAGAGAGAGAGAGAGAGAGAGAGAGAGAGAGAGAGAGAGAGAGAGAGAGAGTGGGGGGAGGTTGGAGAAGGCCTGAGGTACTGGTGAGACAGAAGTGGGACAGGCTGTGGTCTTTAGTAACAGTGATGACGGTCCGTTGTCAGACTGCGTCCTTTAACATGAATATATATACATTAAGGAAATTACGCGCGTGTGTGTTTGGGACGGAGGAAGACGAGTCTTATATGTTTCAAAGGCATTTTTTTTTTTTTAGTTGACACAATACATAGTACAAGGCTGAGGGAAGCCTTTACATTAGGCTCTCATAGTGAGAGTGTTGACTAAGCGTGGTCGGGAGGATTAGGGAAAAGCCTAGGGGAAAGGGAGGAATGAGGGAGTGTCTACAGGAAAGGGAGGAATGAGGGATTGTCTACAGGAAAGGGAGGAATGAGGGATTGTCTACAGGAAAGGGAGGAATGAGGGATTGTCTACAGGAAAGGGAGGAAGGAGGGATTGTCTACAGGAAAGGGAGGAATGAGGGAGTGTTTACAGGAAAGGGAGGAAGGAGGGATTGTCTACAGGAAAGGGAGGAATGAGGAAATTATGGAGTGTCTAGGGTAAAGGGAAGAGCTAGGAAAATGTTTGAATTAGAGGAAAGGCGTGGTAAGGGAGTGTGTGGATGAAAAGCTATTGAGTGTGTGTGTGTGTGTGTGTGTGAGTGAAATGCTGAGGAAAGATGTGAGTGAGGTGAGGTTAGAGATGAGTGTCAAGAGTTAGCTGTACATGAGAAGGGTAAAGTTGTTTCCTCACCCTTGAAGTCTTCGCGTTCCTTTTGTTGTGTCGATCTCACTCCGTCAGACACCAAAGTGTCGTTGGGTGAGCGTTGTGGGTTGAGGAAGGGACAGACATGTTCACAAGCCAGACCCGTCACGTTGGGGTGGGGGGGAAACATGAGAGTCACCAGCTCAGGTAACACCACTCCATCCTCAGTGGACGGAACCCCTCCCCTGTTATCATGTCAGACACACACGGGACCTCAGTGGTCAACATGGTAGGCTGTGGCAGAGACAGACGGCCGGCAGCAGCATGGCTCTCTCTCTCTCTCTCTCTCTCTCTCTCTCTCTCTCTCTCTCTCTCTCTCTCTCTCTCTCTGTGCCGGCCTGCCTGCCTGCCTGGCTGGCTGACATCATGCATGACGTAATCCTTATCATGTAGCTGACTAACGAGCTTTATGTATTTTCATAGGTATTCATGGGCCTGGCAGGCATCCAGGTGCATGACGCGGTACTTTTAAATATCCCTGGCTGCGATGCCCAGGCGCATGACTCAGTACTTGGCATGAAACGGGATGTCATTGAGGTGCATGACGCGGTACTTCGCACATGGACGAGACCTTAGAACTCAACTCTCCCCGTCCTCCTCCTCCTCCTCCTCGCGCCCCGCGCATGACTCGGTCCTTTTAGGAGACTCGCGCCGGGGGGGAGCAAATGGATACCACCTTCTTGTCATGGACCTAGCTGACGCCTAAGTGCACGGCACGGCGTGTCGTGTGTCTCGTCGAGTTACACAGCGCACAGCAGCAGCGACGACAACACCGCACCACCACCACGGCCACCGCCGCCGCTGCCGCCGCTCCAGCAGCAAGTGGTGGGTGTGTACGGAGGGGTGCGGTGAGGTATAAGGGAGGGAGGGAATGTAATGATCGTGGGATCACGTCTGGTACAGCAGAGCAGACGATGGGACATTGGGGTTGTAGCTGTATTGACCACCTCCCTCCTTCAGCACGGTGGCACTACCATCGAACTCGACGGTACGACCCTTGAGGACGAGGGTACGACCCTCGAAAATGACGGGACGACCCTCGAGAGCGACGGTACGACCCTCTGCGACAAATGAGGACGACGGTACGACCCTCGAAGACGACGGTACGACCCTCGAGAGCGACGATACGACCATTTGCGGCAAATGAGGACGACGGTACGACCCTCGAGAGCGACGGTTCGGCCCTTTACGACAAATGAGGACGACGGTACGACCCTGAAACTCAACGGTACGACCCTGCCGCTTAACGGTGCCGACCCTCAAGCACTGTATGACCCTTCAGCACGACTTTACGACCCCTTCAGCGCGACTGTACCGCACGACCCTTGGTTACCACGGCCACAGGTCACTCTATCGCATCCGACGGTAGCAACTCCATGCCCAAAGGTCGTACCGCAGTGATCCGCGTGACGATCCTGGAAGACGGATATGATCCCTCAAGTACGTACGTGATAGTCTCACGAACCGCAGCGATGGTCGCACGAAACGTGAGTCGTATGGATGAGTAATGAGTTGCGACCACGGTGAGTAAAGCTGACCTTCCCCAACGCGACGGGCATGACGATGCGTATGATCGTCTCTCGAAGTCTGCAAGAACATTCAGGATGATCGAGTCGTCTGTCGTAATCTGTATGAGGCTTCCAAGTTTATTTCTTTTTGTTTTTTTTGGAGTTTGTTACTATTTCACGCCCAGATTTTAGTCGTATATAGGTACTTCAACGTCTGGGTGAAGCGTTTATAAAGTTCCACGCACGCTCGGCCAGGAAGACCCGTTTTATGGCCAAGAGAGGCAGCGCCTCAAAAATCTTCATGGATCACACGCTTCGTTCGCCGCATCTCACTCAGACTTAGATTTAAGTTGACAGATTATAGAAAGCGAAAGAATCATATCATTACCCTCCAGTTTATAGTCTTCCATCCGAAGCATATGTAGCATATAGAATATGCTTTCAAATTGGTACAAAACTCTCTCTCTCTCTCTCTCTCTCTCTCTCTCTCTCTCTCTCTCTCTCTCTCTCTCTCTCTCTCTCTCAGTAGTGGATTGCAATGTCAGATAACGTAATCGGATGTCTGCTACGCCAGGCAGTGGCACGGTCATATGATCAGGGGGGGTGGTGGCTCACACGAGCAGTGTGCTGTGCCGTACACAGACATGAGAGCAGGGCCAGAAATAGACAGACTGGAGACTGGAGGAGTGTGCTGCTGCAACCACCTCCATTTGGGGTACGAAACTCTGCCTTTCCTCATCCCTCAAGGACCGACTCTCTCTCTCTCTCTCTCTCTCTCTCTCTCTCTCTCTCTCTCTCTCTCTCTCTCTCTCTCTCTCTCTCTCTCTCTCTCTCTCTCACTCACTCCCCTCCACTTTATTTAACTTGAGAGTTAAAGAGGTAGACTGATCAAGATGCGCTTTGTGCTTGGATGAGATTTTTAGATCGGTGTTTCTGTGTGTGTGTGTGTTTTGATGGACTATGGCTGTGGTGAGGGGGGGGGGGGGCCAAAGGCGGTCGGCGTTTGTCGATGGTGTGACCATCTCTTTTGTGGCTCGGAGAATTGAAACCCACCGAAGGCCAGCCACTGGGGAGAGAGAGAGAGAGAGAGAGAGAGAGAGAGAGAGAGAGAGAGAGAGAGAGAGAGAGAGAGAGAGAGACCAATCCGCACTTTACAAGCGTGAGCTGGTGCAGCTCATTCTGATACTGTAATCTCTTGGAATGCATTGGGGGCTGAGGACACGATTTTAACCCCCCCCCCCGTTGTTCATGATGGAAGGGCAGCAAGCTACAGGCCAATTGAGAGGTCCACGTAGAGGAGGGCAGAAGCAACGGAGAGGAGTGAGAGATAGGGGAAGAGAGAGAGAGAGAGAGAGAGAGAGAGAGAGAGAGAGAGAGAGAGAGAGAGAGAGAGAGAGAGAGAGAGAGGTGTTGAAGTCAGTGTGTGGGGTGGTGTTGTTGGTGACGTAGCCTAGCATTATGGATGATGGGGGGGTCGTTTGTCTATGTGTCCCCCTCAACGAGAGGAGGTCACGACCCCTTGTGGTGTGGTGACGAGAGGCCGTGATTGCTGGTAAAGTTACCGTCGCGAGAGGCTAAACAAGGCAGCCTTGTGTGTGTGTGTGTGTGTGTGTGTGTAGCTGGGGAATGTCATTTGGCTGGGATATCGAAGTTCACGGTCGATTTAACCCCCCCTCAGGGTCGGGTCAGATGTCACACCGTCATGCTGGTGGGTCGTGACGTCCTTTTTTTTTTTTTATTTTTCCTTGTTGTTGTTGTTGTTGTTGTTGTTGTGTTAAGGGTCGTACTGTACTGTCGTGCTCAAGGGGTTAAGGTGTTTTAGGTAAAGTCCTAAACCGGATTTATGTCAGGTTTTAAAGTAATTGAGATAGAGAGGAAAGAATGAAGCACGCGCGCTAATACACACACACACACACACACACACACACACACACACACATACACACACACACACACACACACACACACACACACACACACACACACACACACAAGGAGATATTCAGCAAGGAGTTCACATGCAACATTAGGCCAAAATAAGAATGCGCGTTTTACGTTTGGTCGCCTTACTTAAAAAACGGCACAAAGAGCTCATAGAGGTCTGGAAGAGCGCAGCATAGATCGCACCAGAATTAAGGGAACTGAGTTACAGGGGGAAAAAAAATCTATCTAAACCTCTTAAACTTGCCCTACCATGGGAGAGAGAGAGAGAGAGAGAGAGAGAGAGAGAGAGAGAGAGAGAGAGAGAGAGAGAGAGAGTGGAGGGGGAGAGAGAGAGAGTAAAGGAACTACATATATACAAGGTTAACAGACTGGGCAACATAAGGGTACAGCTCTCTCTCTCTCTCTCTCTCTCTCTCTCTCTCTCTCTCTCTCTCTCTCTCTCTCCCCGCAACACACAAATAATACTCGCACCACCACTACCACTTGACCACACACACACACACACACACACACACACACACACACACACACACACACACACACACACACACACCCTGGCTCATGTCCAGACGCAGTACGGTCTGTGTCATGGACTTGGCTGTCATCCAGATCTGATGACAGGACATGTCATCAGCTTGACAGCCGTTGACAGGTATGCAGTCAGTACTCATGGTAGATGTTATACTGACATCTTGGCTCACAACACCGTATACACTCTCCTGTGCCATATAAGCTCAGAAGTCCAATTGACTCCGTCGTCCCATTAAGTTCAGAGCACCAGCATAGTGTTGTGTCATGAGTTCACAACACCCTGTGCTCTCTGCCGTGTCGTCAGCCCACAGCACCGTGCATCCGACACGACAGCGAGGCCCCCATGATGATACATGCGGTATATTGAAGATCCCTCGTCTTTCCTCCGTCAAGTCTCGCGTCTGTGATATTTCACAGCTCCTTCCTCCCCCACCCACAGATTGACAGCGTATTGGTCTTGCCCCTGCCGTCTTCCCCACCCTCCTGCTGGCCTCCTCCTGGCCTCCCGTCATCTGTGTTTACCACCTGCCGACGTCCGTGTAGTGTAGAGGGTTCGTCTCTCTCTCTCTCTCTCTCTCTCTCTCTCTCTCTCTCTCTCTCTCTCTCTCTCTCTCTCTCTCTCTCTCTCTCTCTCTCTCTCTCGTAGTGAGTGAGGGTTCATTATCGCTAGTGGCCACTTGTGTTGTGGCCCGACACCCCAGGTACACTTGCCGTCACAGGACGGGAGGAGTTATAGTAACCATAACCTGCTGTGGTGATGATGGTCACTATAACCAGCTGGGTTAGTGGTCACTATAACCTGCTGCTGTGATGGTGGTCACTATAACCAGCTGGGTTAGTGGTCACTATAACCTGCTGTGGTGATGGTGGTCACTATAACCAGCTGGGTTAGTGGTCACTATAACCTGCTGCTGTGATGGTGGTCACTATAACCAGCTGGGTTAGTGGTCACTATAACCTGCTGCGGTGATGGTGGTCACTGTAACCAGCTGGGTTAGTGGTCACTATAACCTGCTGCGATGATGGTGGTCACTGTAACCAGCTGGGTTAGTGGTCACTATAACCTGCTGCGATGATGGTGGTCACTATAACCAGCTGGGTCAGTGGTCACTATAACCTGCTTCGGTGATGGTGGTTACTATGACCAGCTGGCTTGGTGGTGGTGGTCACTATAACCAGCTGGGTTAGTGGTGGTGGTCACTATGACCAGCTGGCTTGGTGATGGTGGTCACTATGACCAGCTGGCTTGGTGGTGGTGGTCACTATGACCAGCTGGCTTGGTGGTGGTGGTCACTATGACCAGCTGGCTTGGTAGTGGTGGTCACTATGACAAGCTGGCTTGGTGGTGGTGGTCACTATGACCAGCTGGCTTGGTGGTGGTGGTCACTATGACCAGCTGGCTTGGTGGTGGTGGTCACTATGACCAGCTGGCTTGGTGGTGGTGGTCACTATGACCAGCTGGCTTGGTGATGGTCATCACCCCCTACAGCGACAGACCACCCCGCCACCACCTCACCTTGCCCCTTCATTATCAAGTAATTAACGACCTGTTGTAGGTTATCTCACGCCTCTTCACGCAGTAGTAGCTCGTTATCGAGTGCTTAATTGTGTGTGTGTGTGTGTGTGTGTGTGTGTGTTGTGCAGTACCTTGCTCCGTCTTATCTGAGGCGTTCCCTTATCTGGAACCTCATTCCTTATCTAGAGGCGAGGTGGGAAGGCGAGAGAGATGAGGGGAAACAAGAAGAACCCAGAGCCTTGAGCTATCTCCACACACACACCCTCCCTCCTACGTAACTCCTGCGATCTTGTTCAGCCACGTCACACACAGACCTCCACGGCTTACGTAACGTGTTGTGTCCGTAATGACGATGGGAGATGCTGACGGTATCTTGTTTCTCTGTGAGTAGAGGAGGCGAGCATTGGCGAAGCTTTGGTCGGTATGGCGAGGACGGCCATGTGAACTGTGGGTGGGTTTCCCCCTAGAGTTCCGTAATAATGTGTCTTCTTGGGTGAAAGTAATCATTGCGTGAGCTGGCGGGGACGGCTTGTCCTGTGTTGCGGAGGCGGCTTGTCCTGTGTTGCGGAGACGGCTTGTCCGGTGTTGCAGAGACGGCTTGTCCGGTGTTGCGGAGACGGCTTGTCCGGTGTTGCGGAGACGGCTTGTCCGGTGTTGCGGAGGCGGCTTGTCCGGTGTTGCGGAGACGGCTTGTCCAGTGTTGCGGAGACGGCTTGTCCGACTTGTGTGCGGGGGGGGGGCAAAAGATGGTAAATATTTTATAATTCTTTACGTCTGATTCCTCCCGTGTATTCCATGTACTTAGTGTCCAACTGTACCTTTTTTGTAGCGTACGTACAGTGATTCCTCATCCATCATCGTCTTGCCTACATAGGGAAGGACATCGAAGTGTTTTAATCCATTAAATTTTTTGTCGATATTCTTTAACATCCTATGGGGGCTGAGGACCTTCCAGGGGTCAAAATCCTCCAGAATAACGCGCCTGCACTGTAGATAAATGAAGGCCAGCTAGAGGACGTCTAGACCAGAGATTTATGTAACATTTGAACTGATAGGAAATTTAGCTACAGTTTCAGGTGGATTTTTATGTTCTGATGGTTGACGCATCTTTGTGTGTGTATATATATATATATATATATATATATATATATATATATATATATATATATATATATATATATATATATATATATTTTCCAATGAGTCCACGGGGAAAATGAAACATGATAAGTTCCCAAGTGCACTTTCGTGTAATAATCACATCATCATTTATTAGATCCGTACAGTTCAGTTTCTTGTTGACAGATATGGTGTTATCTCCCTGGTGGTGATGGCAGACACGGAGTCGAGAATCTACGCGTTTGAATAAGTGACCGTTTTGTTTCAGTTGACGAACTAAACTGTGTGCATCTGTCTGTCTGTCTGTCTACCATGGCGTTCGTCTGAGATACTGAAATTATAGTTCGGTACAACGCAAGAAAAACTTCCTTATCTACCCACCACTCATCCTCCTCTCCCCAACACCCCTCACCAACCACATCGTCCCTGATTCCCTCCCCACCTGCCTCTTTACAGGCAAACAAACACCGTCTCCCTATCCACGCTCACTCCCATCACCTTGTCCTAACTCACTCTGCCACCCAGCTCCTCTCAAGCCCCTAATAACTTACCCCCTTTGATGAGCTTCCCACAACACACACACATACACACACACACACACACACACACACACACACACACACACACACACACACACACATCCTGGCTCCCTGCAGCCGTACGACACATCCTCGATACATCCATTGTTTTCACCCTCGGAGGCCGTATGTGTACACGTTATTTTTCCCTCACATACAGTAGGAACTCCTGGTGAGGGGCATCCCTCCCTCTCTGGCCTTGAACCTTAGTTACACCTCAGTGCTCAGTCTAACGTTGTAAAAATTTTTGTTTTTTTTTCTCTCCCTCGTTATTATTTTGCGATGTAGTTCATCATTCAACCATTCATGCTGTCCAACGTGTTACTCTCTGTACCCTGTAAGTCATTTTACCGTTTGGTGTAAGTCTCTGATAGATGAAAACTTTCAGCGTGTGTGTGTCTGGGCATTCACCTATTTGGAGGTACCCATATGTTCTGTGCGGGGAGGGACATGTGCACTCGTTGTGCCTCATTCCCTGATGAATATAATTCTCGACTATCATACAACTTTTTAGATTTCTGTATGTTGTCTGCATTTACCTCGTCTTCATTGGTTTTCATTCCGTTCATCCACCACTCTGGTACACTATAAAAGTAATGTACTTTTTGCTTTTCTTCGCGAGTTTCTTGCTGACTTTCATTTTATGTCGTCTGTTTGTTTGCTCCCAACGTCTCTCGAAGAACTGCTCACTCTCTGCTTCTTCATTCTATTTTATCTACTCGAAGGCTGTGATCAGGTCGCCCCTCTCTCGTCTCTCTCCCCAAGTTAAGTAAATGTAAAACCTCTAAAGCCTTTCTTTCCCCTGTAACCCATCTCTCAAAATTCCGATACCATTTTTATGTTGCTCTCCTTAGGACCTTCTTTATAATGTCTTTGTGCTTACGCAGTTGCGCTGACCTCGCTTGAGAAACATATTCTGCTTTTGGCGTTGTTGAATTGACATGAACAGCTTGTCGAAGATTTCCTGGCACATGAGCTTCAATATTTCCAATATTTGTCAGCAGAGGTGTTTGAAGGCTCGACCAGACTTACCTTACACACTGATAGTTACTGATACTGCTACTTTATTCACAATACATAACAGGACTAGAATCATTATACATTCTGCGCATACGCGGATGTCTTTTTGAGTTCTGCAGTTCTTTAAATGCTTTTTCTTATAGAGGTTTAGCTCCGATGAGGAGGCAGCCCGTGACTGGATGCTCGATTGTTTAAAAAATTTCCACCTGGGCCGAGCCACCGGTAACTCAATCCCCTTTCCACGTGCCCTTGGAGGTGCCGGCCCGGCAGATACGATCCTCTCAGTTGACCAGATAGAATGTGAGGAGCGTCATGCGGCCCCGGCGATGTCAGGGTGCTGGACGTAATCAGACCCCCCATCTGAGCCTCGACCACCTCAGCTGGAATAGGATACTCCGGTGTAGAGTCTCCGATAAAAGATCCAGGACTGACCTACCCCACGTTCCACCGCCTGGGACTCCACTTGACCTCCTCACCTCCGTCAGATGCTGGTGGGCACCTGACACTCCCTCACCACCTGCGCCCACGATCTCTGGCTGACCTTTTCGCCCCTGCCCTCGGCAGCGTTGACCTAGTGCACCGGATGATGATAGTGTGGGATCCAGTTGTGGCCCTAGTGATGGATGGAGGGTCTGTGGTCTCCTGTGTTATCCTGCTGAAGCGTGAAGAATGTTGGCTCGGGCTGTTGGCTCACTCGAGGCTGTGTGTGTGTGTGTGTGTGTGTGTGTGCTTGATGCAGGTTTTGCCCCGGTCAGCATTGGCGCTTGTGGGTCCTCAGCTGTCAGCGGGATGGGACGTCATGGCTAGCGTATTACCTCAAGAGCTTAGCTTCTGGCTGACTGACTCACTCTCGTAACTTCACTCTGCTTACCGAGAAAGTGGTCATTTATTGGCGTTTAAACCGCGGCGTCACTAATGCTAGGTATAAACGCTCCTAGTAAACGGTGTATCTCAAGCCCAGACAGGTTGGTCGTGAAGGGTGCCGACAGGGAGGACTCTGGGACTCGTGTTTTTGCCCTTGTAGCAACGACACCTTCAGGAGTAATTGCGTTAAGACTTGTTTGTCACGGTGGAGCCTCAGGCGGCATCCTCAGTAAGCCAGGGTTCTCTCTCTCTCTCTCTCTTGTCGTCGAATAGTTCGTCTGTTGTGTCAATATAATGACATTTTTTTTTTTGCTGATACTCGGACGGGTGTAAACACCTCCCTTTTCCCCCGTGAAACCTCACCGCTCCTCCTGTTACTGAAAAGGATGTACGACGTTGGTTTATGAAGGTTGAGCGAGGTGTCCTGTGTTTTGTGGCCGCTGTAGACCGTCAGTCGCGGTGTTGTGAAGCGGAGGTGTTCAGCTCATCCTGTTGGTCGACCCAGTTCTATAATTGCCCAGACCTCAACTAGCTGAAGAGTTGAAGCCTGTAGTCCACCCGACCATCCCCAACGAACTGTGACCTGTCTTTTTTTTCCCCTTTCCCGTTTCCAGGCTGTGGCCCGTCTTATCATTGAGTCTCTGCAGCCATGACTTATCGAGTCTCAGATTTCCTCCAGCTGTAGCTTGTCTCTGATTTCCTCCAGCTGTAGCTTGTCTCTGATTCCCTCCAGCTGTAGCTTGTCTCTGATTCCCTCCAGCTGTAGCTTGTCTCAGATTTCCTCCAGCTGTAGCTTGTCTCTGATTCCCTCCAGCTGTAGCTTGTCTCTGATTCCCTCCAGCTGTAGCTTGTCTCTGATTCCCTGTAGCTGTATCTTGTCTCTGATTCCCTCCAGCTGTAGCTTGTCTCTGATTCCCTCCAGCTGTAGCTTGTCTCTGATTCCCTCCAGGTGTAGCTTGTCTCTGATTCCCTCCAGCTGTAGCTTGTCTCTGATTCCCTGTAGCTGTAGCTTGTCTCTGATTCCCTCCAGCTGTAGCTTGTCTCTGATTCCCTGTAGCTGTAACCTGTATTTTCTTTCACTCCTCGAACCTGTGCCCTACAGTGTTCTCTGTTTCCTCCGCATTGAAGCCTGTATTTACCCACCTTTTCCCTTTTACCTGAGATCTGCCTCGCTCCTCACACTATCCCTCCCTCGCTGTGGCATGTGTCCTATATAACCCCATTAATAATGAGGAGGATGATAAGGATAATGAACGATATATATAGAGCAATGCTCTGCTCTGCTATAGCCTCTATCTATGACGACTTGTCCCAGAGCTTCTCTCTCTCCCCCCCCAACCCCTCCATCTTTGACCTCTCTTGACCCATAGTTCTCAGGGCTAGAAAGAAGTCGATTCTTTTTTTTGTTCAGATAATGTCCTATCGCGATATTTTGCCCACGATGGTAGTCCGTGGCCATATAGTAAGGCACGTCTGCGCAGAGATACGTATTGTGTTGACGCTTGTACTCGGAATATTCACTCAGCATCTTGTCTTCATCCACCACAGTTCTTTTTACTCAGATGCAGATGGCCAGGAATGTATACAACCCTCCGCACCACCAACCCGGACTCTGGTCGTGTTATGTGGTGGGTGTGCGCGCGTCTGGAAGGCCTCCACTGCGACGTGTGTGTGTGTGTGTGATTTTGACAAGATATGATCGTCCCATTACCGCACCAGATGCTGGGAAATACCATACTTGTATCTAATCAGGTTTACGTCTTTAGCAGGGTGTTTTTAGGGTTATATCACCCCCCCTGTTTTCATAGGCTAGGATCCTAAGTTCGCTCGCTCATGTCTTGCCGATTATTATAGATGGACCAAGCATGACGTACGCCGTGGCTGTTGCATTTGTCACTGGGTTCAGGATGGAAGACGTCCAAAATTTTGCTCCTGCGTTTTTACTTACTGAAATTAGTCAGTACATTTAGTATTTACTTTGTCCTTCTCGATTACCGAGTTTCATTGGTTGTAGTTTTGCGGTTGATAACAAATATTATATTTTTAATAAGACTGGAGTTAAATTTAGGACCATTTTTATCGGCATTTCTCTCTTATTTTCAACAGGATCTGAACGCTTTATATGTGAATTTCAGTAGGATACAGATCAGACCTCGAAGCATCTTTGTGTCACATTGATCACGACTTAACTACCCTCAGGTATGATAGTCTGTCCTCCGACCTGACCAATTGAGTTGGATTTAATAATACCAGGCCATCAGACCCCGAAGTGTCGTTCCGTCGTGCTCAGCTCCACGCCATAAACATGGGAATACCTTTAGGTCTGTGTCGACTCTGTAAACAGAGACCATTCAAGGGGTCCGTGCTCAAGACGTCAATGTTTTCTGGGGTTTTCTACGGGGATTTACCTCACGTTTGGTCGGTCTGGACACACATGTATACCTGTCTGGAGTGGCGGTGTTACACACCCATGAATATCTTGTATTGCTCTCAGTATTCAGTGTTTGGTTCGTTGGTCAGCTACTGAGAGGGGAATGAGTGTGTGTGTGTGTGTGTGTGTGTGTGTGTGTGTGTGTGTGTGTGTCCAAACACTCGAACGTTTCAGTAAGAGCCTCTGACGTCCTGGCCGGACCCATTGCATGGGACCTGGTAATCAGAGCTATGTGATGAAGGAGGAGACGCTTCCTCCACGCCAGCCAGTGGCCACTGTTAATGGTTTCGGGAGTTAGCAAGGAGAGAGTGAAGCTCTGCTCTTCTCTCTCTCTACTCTCTCTCTCTCTCTCTCTCTCTCTCTCTCTCTCTCTCTCTCTCTCTCTCTCTCTCTCTCTCTCTCTCTCTCGGTTTCTCAATCTCTCGTGCGTATTATCCAGATAACGCTACACTGCGTGTTACATGGTGACCATCCCCCCCCCTCTCTCTCTCTCTCTCTCTCTCCCACCATCATGGTTCAGGGTATTGGCTGATAGTGGCAGCAGTAGTGAGGTGTGTGGTGTTGGATGGCTGTGTTCCCCCGTGCCCGCCTCACTGGCCCCCTTTGCCGCTCTGTTTGCCCGTCTCGTACCTACACTGTCTCCTCCTGTCTGCACCACATTGTTGGGTTTGTTCCGCCTGTCTCTCAATATCTGTTTATTGGCGCCAGTAGTGCATTGGGACATATCGGTCCCTTGTCTACTGGTAGTGTCTTCTCTTCCTCCTAGGGTACACTGTGACTTGGTCCCTTCCTGGCACTCTTGCAGTCTCACTCGAGGACAAGAGTAATGGGTGTTAACCACCAGAGTACGATGGTACGAGCCGAGAGAGAGAGAGAGAGAGAGAGAGAGAGAGAGAGAGAGAGAGAGAGAGAGAGAGAGAGAGGCAATGATGGCTCTTTTTTTTTTTCCAGGGACTTACACGTCCCAGGGGATGTGATGACGTGACCTTAGACGCCTTCGGGAGACTTATACGTCCCAGGGATTATGATGGCGTGACCTTTCCTCCCTCGGAACTGAAACTATAAGAGAATAGATCAAACAATCTTTTAAGTCCCCACTGGGAGAAGAAGCATGAAGATTTAAGTTGACTGCAAGGTGTACAAGAGAATATATATATATATATATATATATATATATATATATATATATATATATATATATATATATATATATATATATATATATATATATATATATATATCCTCCCCTCTCGTTCTTTTTTTTTTTCATTTTCCAAAAGAAGGAACAGAGGGGGCCAGGTGAGGATATTCCAAAAAAGGCCCAGGCCTCTGTTCTTAACGCTACCTCGCTAACGCGGGAAATGGCGAATAGTTTAAAAGAAAGAAAGAAATATATATATATATATATATATATATATATATATATATATATATATAATATATATATATATATATAATATATATGAACGCGCACTATTGGAGGTCAGTATGTGGAACTCCGCTGGAGAGGATCCATGACGTGGTCCTTGAACTAAAAATGAACAACGTTCAGAAAGATATATTTCGTAAGAATATGAAGCCTCAAAATGGGATGAAAGTAAAGGAGAAAAAAAAAATAAAGTAATGCTTACTTTAAGGAAATATATAATTTTGGGTGGCAGAATGGCTGGCCGGGGTGTGTGATTATAGGTTGGTGTTATAATGGACTCCGGGAACACATTCAAAGAAAATGGGGGTGGGTGAGTCCTGGTAGAGTAGGTGGGGAGGTGAGGAGGTCCCTGAGGGCAGGGGAGAGTGGGGGTGGGGGGGGGGGGGTTGCTTGTCATCCGGGTACCGTCGTTAACACGGTGTATCTCGCGTCGTTGACCGTAGCCTCGTTGACACGGTGTATCTCGCGTCGTTGACCGTAGCCTCGTGAACGCAGTGTATCTCTCGTCGTTGACCGTAGCCTCGTGAACACTGTATCTCGTCGTTAACAGCTCGCGTGACCTCGACATTATGACTGCTGGCTTGACCTTTGCACCACTTTGTGTTAATAGTACGTTATACAGTTAGTTAAACTCTTAGTTAAACTCTGGTCGATGTTATTCACTGTGTCATTTCCTTGTCGAATATGGGTCGAATGTACAATTCGTTTCTCAGATTCTTATCCTTAATGTAACAAGGAATTATTAGTCTCAAACTGTTAAGGCGCAGGACACTTAAGATAATATCCAATATGGATTAGAACTTGCCCTTCTTTCTAATTCAATGAATGAAGGGCAAAGACGTGAACCCGACGCTGATACTCACGTTCAAACTCGAGCGTGTATGTATGTTTGTGAGGCCGTAATATTGGGTGTTCGTAAAGCTTCAAACACAAGGTATGTCCACATGATACTGTTGTGCCCTTTTGAGTCTTCATTGCCCTACATTACACCTAGCTACGCCTCCTGTGTCGTCCTCTTGAGTGTGGTGGTGTATCGTATTTCCCTCGCAGTACCCTACACCCCACCACACCACACCACACCCCACACCACACCCTGCACCACACCACACCACACCACACCACACCACACCACACCACACCACACCCCACACACCACACCACACCACACACCACACACCCTGCACCACACCACACCACACCACACCACACCACACCCCACACACCACACCACACCACACCACACCACACCACACCACACACCACACCACACCCTGCACCACACCACACACCACACACCACACCACACCACACCACACCACACCACACCACACCACACACCGCACCCCACCACACCACACCACACCACACCCTACACCACACCACACACCGCACCCCACCACACACCACCTGTGGTCACAATTTGTGCCTTATGGGGGAGAGTTTTACACTCGTACTGCCCAGTCTTGGGTGTCGTGGTGCTTCATGTGTACCTCTCATTGTTTGCCACACCCTGACCTACCACCTTGTGTAATTTAGTGCCTGATGTTTCCTCATTCTATACGTATTTTTTTTTTTTTGCTGTTGCAGTACCTGTGTGTTGACTGCCCGCTGCACCTTGTGTGTCGCCTGCAGGGTGTTGTGGTTCGTGTTGACTGCCCGCTGCACCTTGTGTGTCGCCTGCAGGGTGTTGTGGTTCGTGTTGACTGCCCGCTGCACCTTGTGTGTCGCCTGCAGGGTGTTGTGGTTCCTCTTGTGACTGTGCTCCGACCCTTTACTGTGGTACACAGACGTGGAGGATGGTCATGTATGGGGGGGGGGGAAGCTTTAACGGTTTGGTGTGATGAGGAGTCAATCTGGGTGAGTGCAGCTCTCTCTCTCTCTCTCTCTCTCTCTCTCTCTCTCTCTCTCTCTCTCTCTCTCTCTCTCTCTCTCTCTCTCTCTCTCTCTCTCAATCCTTCCCTCAATAACACTATTATATAATTTTCCTCTCATCATCCCTTCCTTTTTTTTTCTTCTTTGTTTTTATCTGAGGTTTAAGCCCCGGGGATGATGATGATGATGTAAGCGCTGGGCCCATTTTTGTTTTTGTCTTCACTTGTTCATGTTTTGCGGTGATCGCCCTCCCTGGCCTCTGTCCTCCACTTTCGACACTCCCCCTTTATGAAGTGGGATGGTCATCCGCCGGGAGGGGGGCAGAGCTTCGCCCTGTAACCTCTCCGGATGATTATAGTCTCGACGTTTTGACATGGCTCAGCTTGGCTTGGGACGGCCACGCTGACGACGTGGTGTGCGTCACCGTACGTCCATACGTCTGGTTTCCTAGCAATACCTCGGTATGTTGCTGCCGCCCCTTGCCAGGGAGATCGCTTGGCCACCCTGACGACGTGGCGTCCGTCACCGTACGTCCATACGTCTGGTTTCCTAGCAATACCTCGGTATGTGGCTGCCGTCCCTTGCCAGGGAGATCGCTTGGCCGGGAGATTGCGTTAAATATAGCCATATTCGCGCCCCCGTGGCAAGGGAGGCGCCACCGCGTGGCGACATTGAAATCTCTGCTCTCCCGCGCGCAGGGCATTGGCATCAACACGCCGCCTGTATTAAGAGCCTTTGGAGACGAAGAGTGATTGCCGGGGACCCCAGTAAGGTGCCAGAGAGAGAGAGAGAGAGAGAGAGAGAGAGAGAGAGAGAGAGAGAGAGAGAGAGAGAGAGAGAGAGAGAGAGTGTATACTCACTACCCTACTAAAAGAGCCTGCCATCCTGCTGCAGGATCCACTGAGTAGAGAATCCTGCCGCAGGACCACGTAGGAACCTGGTTCTGACTGAAGATGATTCAAGTATATTTGATTCCTGGGATTGAGAGGTCTGGGGAGAGGAGGAGAAGGGTCTGAGGTGGGTAGTGTTGCTGGGGAGAGGGGGTTTTTCTCCTGGGATGAGGGTGAGAGGAAGGTTCTGAGGTGGGTAGGGTTGCTGGGGAGAGGGTTTTTTTTCTCTCCTGGGATGGGGAGGAAAGGAAGGTGCTGAGGTGGGGAGGGTTACTGGCGAGACGGGTTGTCGTAGGGCAGGGAACTCTGGGGAGAAGTGGAGGAGGAGGAGGAGGAGGAGGTTTTGAGGTGGGTAAGGTTGTCCTGGGCTTCGGGGAAGGCATCTGGAAAATAAGGAGATCCCACATGACTAGCGTCTCATCCCCGACGTGACCCCGGGCCGCCTCCAGCATGACTCAGGCCGGCCCTACCACATTACCATGGCCGTCATCCACATGCCTCGACCCGCTCCCACCATGACCTCTGCCCACACGACCCGGGGCGCCTCTCACATGACCTGTGCCGTCGTCAGCATGACCTAGGCTCCCCTCCAACACGGCCCAGGCAGCCGCCCACACGACCTGCGCCTCCTTACAGACCCCACATCACCTCCCACACAACACAAGTACCAAATAAAACCGCTTCAAAATGGTTACCGTGAGTACTGATGGAGCTGGTTATGAAACTGGTAAGTTTTGCACGACGAGAGGCAGACGTGAGTGAGAGGGAAGGGCGTGAACGGGTTGGGTTAGAAGGTGGGGGCGGCTGCTGCAGCCATCATAAAACTGGCAGGTGTAATAAAAGTGTGGGTTCGGGGGAGGAGGGGAGCGGAGCAAGGCTTTCTGGGTCGTTGTTGTCTGAGATGATGTGGTGTTCTCCTGCTGCTTTACCTTCCACACCACACCCACTCCCTCCCCAGCCTCTCCATCTCTGGCAGCCCCTTCCCCACATTCTCTCTCTCTCTCTCTCTCTCTCTCTCTCTCTCTCTCTCTCTCTCTCTCTCTCTCTCTCTCTCTCTCCCCTTTCCCAGCCTCAGTCCTCCTGGTTTAAACCCTCGCTCCTGTTGTCCTCGCCTTGTAACTCCAACCAGTTCCTGTGTTTTCCAGTCCAATTCCCATCTTCACCTTTTCTCCTTACCCTTTATTTGTATCTTTCACCCCTGCCTTTAACGATTGTTTTTCTTGTGTTTTTTGTCCCTCTCGTAGTTCCCTCGTTGTCTGCTCTCCCTCTCCACTCCTGCAGTAGACCCAAAGACATAGAGATTCGTGATTGTACCAGTGGTTACGGGTACAGTGCGACCTGGCTGGCTTTCCTGCAACATCGCCAGGTACAAAGAGAGAGAGAGAGAGAGAGAGAGAGAGAGATCAACAAACGTGTGGGTGAATTTGGGGAGTGTGGCTGGACCACTTTTTGTGGGTGGTTTTGTTAATGCTGCCGAGGCCAGGCCTCTCGTTATGGTTAAAGTTCTGAGAATGGTTATGGACGGACGGCGGTGTCCTTGTGGACGTAGATGTAGCTAAGGTCTGTCGTGGATAGTGCTGTCGAGTTGGGTATGGACGGTACCTGTCCTTGTGGACGGCGTTAGGGATGGCTCTGGCCTGGTGTGCATGTTGTAAGAGTTGCTGTAGGGTGTGGGGAGAAGGGGGAATGTAGCTATTCTCCGTTTCTTCGTGGTTCTGCACCACATCACGTAATGCCATCAACAGGCATTGCGACACCTACCCGTAATACACCACACCAGTTAGCACCGCACACACACACACACACAACACACACACGCCATCATCACCACCACCACTCACCATACCACCTCTCCGCAAACACCGGTGATACCACGTCACTCTGTACCCTACCGCCGGATACCAGCCACACACCAACGCGAGCGACATCCCTCCACCACCTTTTAACCATCACCACGACCAGACCCGCCGGCAGCTGTCATAACGCTCCTACCGCACACCACCACACCACCGCCAACCCCAAAGCACATCGACCAGCACGACCAAGAGCCACACCACTCCTGTCACATCCTAACGCCACGCTTCACCCCCACACCCCCCCCCCGCCGCCAGCCAGCAAGCATATGCTACACCACAAGACGCCAGTCATTACTGCACCGCCTAATTGCAAAACCTGGCTAACACATTGTTCTCTTTCCGACAGACCTCATCAACATCAGATTTCCCTGAGCTCACTCACACGACCACAGGTAGATTCAGTGGAAATTCGTCATTACATGAATACAAAAAGAGTACACTACGAAAGAACAACAATAGATCAGATACAGCTTTAACAGAATTCCGAGAATTACAGTGTGGTGACTTGTTTCCATTGTAGTCCCCCCTAGTAAATATGAGAGTAAATTGCTCATCTTTAATTACACTGCTGTTGATCACCATTGTAAGGTGTAACCATATATGATAAACGGAGGGCAGATCTACCCTCTCCCAAAACTAGGCCTTGGATGGCATCGTCTGCTACGTCACCGTCCACGGGGGTCATAGATAGGCAAGCGGGCTAAGTAAGGTCTAGCAGCGAATTTGGCTGACGAAGTTAAATGACGTGGAGAGACGGAGTGGGGTAATGAAAGACAGGGGCCAGTGGTTTGTACTTGGCAAAGAGGAAAATGTGGTTAAGGGTTAGTAGGAGCAGGGACTTGGAGACGAGAGCTAGGCTAGAGGCAGTGTTGAGGCTGGAAGAGATAGGCTTTTGTGTAGGAGTGGGTGGATGGGAGGCGAGAAGGGATGGGGGACCTGTGGTTAGGAGTGGTGTTAGAGGCTACAAACGAAGCAAGAAGATTAGATGTGGGACGATAGGATCGGATACTGTTATCAGGATCGGGGTGAATGGCTATAGAAAGGAAACTGTGAGGATTAGAAATACTGGGTAAATTTGAGGACTTATCAGGCTCGAATGATTAGAGTATATTGGATAGTGTTACTAGGCGCGGATAGACTAGGTGAGGACACTGGGCTCGAATGATGGAGTATGGGGATAGTGCCAGGCGTGGATGGAATAGATGGGCTAGTAGGCTATAGATAGGACGAGACAGGACAGGTAGAGATCAGCGGATGACATGATGTAACTGCTAATCTATGGCTAGGCTAAATTTAAGAACTGTTGGCTCTTTGGCCTCTGTGGAGATGTTGATCGCGTGAATTGTGAAGTTTTTCGACACAGAGATGTGGACACAGACTAGAACACTCGTAGCATGTGAGAAAATAGAACTTCTTGTCATCCTCTTGCGCTGCCGCTCACAGGATGAGCATGAGGATACCGGCACAAATGAGATCAGGAGGATGGAATGCTGGAAGGAGACAAGGAGCATGGGATTACATGGGAAGGCCCAGATAACAGGAAACCTGATGGTCCATGACGAACTTATCTGCGGTCAGAATCTTATATGCGGCCGAAACAGGATAGTAAGGCTGGAGTCACTGCCCCACCCACCACTCCGTCCGGCTCAACAGTCGGCTGGAAAAATAAAAAAAAATTAAAAGCGTCTCATGAGACAGAACACCATGTATAATAAAGATACTATACCTGCTTTTGAAACTCTATAGGAAAGTGTGTGCATTAAAAGTTCTTGCAGTGGGTTTCGTAGCCCCCTGGGAGGAGGCTCGATCAGAAACGGGGAGGCGTCAAGGTGGATAGGAATGGGAGGGACAGGGATAGAAAAGATGGAGACGCAGTGTGAAAGGTGCTGGGAGGATGAGGGTCGAATCAAGCAGCCTGGTGTTAGGGGACGAACAGTACTGTGTTGTCCTACGCTGGCCCGGTGCAGACATGGCGCCAGGAACGCGGAACCTCTTCTGCTGCAGCGTGTGTTGCCGCCCAACATGACAGACGCACCAGCCTCCAAATGCTAAATGATAAGATAAACATGACTGCAAATATTAATCACTTGAAGGTGCATCTTCAGCCGAAGTGCTCAAAGAGACGGTGACTCACACGCCATCTGTCAGACGCAAGAGAACTTGTAAAGATGATAAACGTAAAGTATTTACTCGATATGAACTGACAAATTTTATTTATTGGATAATTTCTGACATAGTAAAGAAACGAAAGAATTATATACGTTACACTATTTGTGCTCGATCATACAGAGTGGTAGAGCGAAGAAGAATCAGAAAACAAAATAGCTAGACGTGCTGGAAGTTGTTAAACCAAGTTCATTCAGAAATGAGCATCGTCGCGTTCGTTTGCGAAGTCTGCACTTGGGCGTATTATGGAGGGTCCCTCAGGCGGGAAAGTTGTCGTACGGAAGTCGACTTTTGTGTGAGTAATTATTGTTTCGCTGATATTGTCTGTGAATTGTTCTACCACTCTGTAAGAAAGTATTTGATAGTGCTGAACCAAGTTTAGAAAAGTTTGGGTCGCGAGAGGATCACCGGAATCTTTGTTATGCTAAATCGTACGTCTGCCACTAGCGTATGTAGGGCGTGCCTGAAGATTCCTTTGAAATGTTCATATACTTTCGTTAGCGTTCTTGTTTTGCCCCATGTGAGAAAATGAATGGACAAACTGATTATGTTTATTAACTATCTAAATAGTTTATGTTTTTATATATTGTATAAACTGGAGTATAATTTCAACTATATAAAGAGAGTCAGTGAAGGTTGTCCATGACGAAGGTTTCGTTCAATTTGGTCGCCTTAGATAAACATCTCCAGGGCAGAAGACCTGAAGGACTGGCGGGATCAAATGCCACTGAAGGCCGGCTAAATATGTCTCGCAGCTGACCTTGGGTAGTCCTGCGCCGAGCACTCTTGGCCACCCTACAGTACCTCGAATGGAAGGGTTGATTGGTAATGCCAGAATGAACGTACAATTGGGGTTAGGGGTAGGTCGCTGAATGGACCGTAAATGCCGTGGAAGATATACAAATTGTCGGAATTGACATGGAAATTGCTGGAATGTTGTTGTTAATGCTGTTGAATGTTCTGATGCTGTATTTTTGTTTTCCATTTACTTGTTCAACGTTTTCCGTGTTAGGGAAGTAGCGCCTGGAACTGTCATAGTGCATAGCGCGTGATTATTTGAATTATAGTATTCTTATGTTATGAAATCAGAACGAGGTAAAGGATGTGGGTCATAGCGTTAACAAATCCATATCATTAGTTAAAGACCATTCATTATTACTCACATTATGTATCTGCCTCAGAATTCTGTTTTACTCTTCAAATGTAAATGCCTTGAACAGTATTTTGGATGGTGAATTACCCATTTCATAATTACGTGAAGGGAGTGAATATTTTTTGTTATGACTAAGGCACCTCCAAGCAACCATAACTAACACGGCTCTCTCTCTCTCTCTCTCTCTCTCTCTCTCTCTCTCTCTACGGCTGTGGCCCACATATCCCAAGAGTTTCTTTGTTTACGAAAGAGTAATCATGTGTACAAATGTCCGAGGTAAACTATGGAAAGGTATTTAGGGCCTGGATGTGGATAGCGAGCTGTGGTTTCGGTGCATTACACATGACAGCTAGAGAATGGACGTGAGCGTATGTGGCCATTCTTCGCCTGTTCCTGGCGCTACCTCGCTGACGCGGAAGCCGGCGATCAAAGGCTAGGAGAGGGAGGGATGCGCACAACTTGAAAAGTGTATATTAAAACAACAATAGTAATGAAGTAATTTTGTCTTACTTATATTAGTAAAAAAAAAGTGTATCGATACATCTCAGACCTTTCGTTTTCCGTGAAAATATTCTGTCCGCCTTCGCGATGAGGAATATCTCGATTCGTTCGAGAATATTCTGGTGATCCCGTAATGCTTGGCAGGCGGAAGATCAGATTCGCATCACGTTCTTGAAAATTAATTGATAGTCGCTGCAGAAAGTTATTATGGTTCTGGTCGATTGACAGGGAGGAGATGATGATGATGATGGTAGGGTGTGGAGTATAGCCACACACAGTGCAGTCATGCAGTCTATTTACTACTCAGGGTCCTGCTGTGTGCATGAGACTCCCTGACTGGCCTCGTTACCGGCATCACTGACGGCGTCATGTTACCGCTCTCTCTCTCTCTCTCTCTCTCTCTCTCTCTCTCTCTCTCTCTCTCTCTCTCTCTCTCTCTCTCTCTCTTTGGCCAGTAGTGTTGTGAAGCCGCCCGGGCTGATCCTGCAGCGTTGTTCGCGTGTTTATGATGTATTACCCTTGCCAGTAGCATTGTGGGATCTGTTAGGAGAAAGAATACTTCCCACGTATTTCCTGCGTGTCGTAGAAGGCGACTAAAAGGGGAGGGAGCGGGGGGCTGGAAACCCTCCCCTCTCGTTTTTTTTTTTTTTTTAATTTTCCAAAAGAAGGAACAGAGAAGAGGGCCAGGTGAGGATATTCTCTCAAAGGCCCAGTCCTCTGTTCTTAGCGCTACCTCGCTAACGCGGGAAATGGCGAATAGTTTGAAAGAAAGAAATATATATATATATATATATATATATATATATATATATATATATATATATATATATATATATATATATATATGTGTGTGTGTGTGTGTGTGTGTGGAGAGAGAGAGAGAGAGAGAGAGAGAGAGAGAGTAGGGTGTTGCTGGTATATCCTGACGCTGACCAGTGTAGTGAGTCTGGTTAACTTTAACGAACCCCTCTGCCTTGCAAGGCTGGCTGGGGTCGGTCGCACTAGCCATGTTTACCAGCATTAATTAACAACGCCACCGTTGTGATGGACTGAGGCACCTCCCATTGTGGCCGGTGTGTGTGTGTGTGGCTGGGTGTGGCGGAGGGTGGCCACGTAGCCTTAACTCAGCCAGGGGTTACAAGGCCACCTATCTTCTGCTGCTGCCGCCGCCGGTATTTTCAATACATAGATACCTCAGACATCCGCGGGGTTAGGAACACTTGTGGAGAGTGTAATTTATACCTGACTTTCTCGTACACATGTGTTCCCCCACATCTGTCAGTGGGCGAACACGTGCACTCGCAAGCATACACCCGATACTCCACACACCTGTAGCACACACACACAAACGCACACACACACACACACACACACACACACACACACACACACACACACACACACGGAGTGTCTCATGTGGCGTTATGATGTTTTTTAACTAGCTACAGAAGATGCCTTTTTTTTTGGAAATTGATGTAAGTAGATTTAGGAAGTCGAATACTTGATGTACAATTGTGAAGATTTCCTCTTATAGGAGGGACTGCATCATGGCCTTTAACAGCTTATGGTTACCATAAGTGAACCTTAACTGCGTATGGTTACCATAAGTAAACTTTAACCGCGTATGGTTACCATAAGTAAACTTTAACCGCGTATGGTTATCATAAGTGAACCTTAACAGCGTATGGTTATCATAAGTGAACCTTAACAACGTATGGTTACCATAAGTGAACCTTAACAGCGTATGGTTATCATAAGTGAACCTTAACAGCTTATGGTTACCATAAGTGAACCTTAACAGCTTATGGTTACCATAAGTAAACCTTAAGTGCGTATGGTTACCATAAGTTGAGGCGTCTGACGTGTTAATACAAGCGCCTTCCTAAGGTCTGGCTCCAACAGTGAGGTGATATAAAGAAAAAAGAAAACGAGACTTCCATGATGGTTCCTCCCTTCGAAATCAGGTAGCCAGATGGGGTCGTTAGGTGTAACGAGTTGCTCTTAGAAGGCCCGGGGGTTCAGAATGGCTGCGTCGATGTGTCTGGATTAGCGTTGTTTGTGGTGTCGTGTGGTGGATGGCAGGAACCTCACGGTTTTGAGGACGAACGCTATTATCCACTTCTCTGTGCACTTTGCTCAGCGTCGTATGGTAGGTGAAGTCATGCGCGAGGACCAGTTCTGTCGTCCGTACAGTTATATAGAAATAGATTAGAGACATTCACAGACCACATAGACCCAAAGTCCAAGGGAGGTGATCTGGCCTTAAGATTTCTTAAAAAAGGAATACAATCCCCTTAAAAGATGTAGAGGATAAGGATAGCAAAGCATGGAGTATGCCATTTGTGCCTAGCGTTGCTGACAGAGCCCTCACTCACGTGTGTGATATCGTGAACCCTCACGCCATCGAAGTCTTCATATGAACACAGTTACCCCTCTGGTCGTCAGGAAGACCGATCGGTGCCTGTGTTGGGTGTTGTGTAGGCTCTGGCTGAGTCAGACACAGGCCTCCCACCCTCGCTGTTCCTATAGCCAGGGTAAGAGGATTATCCCTCCCTTTGCTGATCCTACACGGGAAGATGATCCTCAGTGTCCTGTAGTGTTGAAGGATTTTAAGTGAACTAGTAATATATTTTTTTTTAAAGTATTGTTAGAGTCATCGTAAAATGTGGTTTTGATCAGAGTGAGGTTGTGTACATACATAGGTGTCATGATAAATGGGAAACCAGAATGGTAATGGTAATAAGGACTTTCTCTTCAAGTAATAGAAAACTACTGATGAAAATGTGTAATAAATACATGAGGGAAAATTGAATACTGTGTATATATATTCCTTCAAAGGCCCAGTCCTTAACGCTACCTCGCTAACGCGGGAAATGGCGAATAGTATGAAAGAATATATATATATATATATATATATATATATATATATATATATATATATATATGCCCCTAACGATTTGCTTGTGTACCAGAGAAGTAATAAGAGGGATCGTGGGTAACCTCTGACATGTTTCTGTTTGCATCCCTCAATATCGTATCTGTTATGACAGAGATTTGATCGTTATGCGTACCCGACCTGATTGTGGAATATCTGGGAACGCAATATGTGCGTCTCCAGGAACGTGTAGGTCAAAGGCGGGACGTCTGAAGACAGCGGATCAAAGTGGTTCTTTGGTTTAATGTGTTGTCTTGTGATCGCCCAGGTGCGTCATGTGTCACCATGTGTTACAGCGGCTCGGCTGGAGTACCTGACACCCTCACCGTGAGGGAGTGAGCTGCAGGCAGGTCGGCCGTGTGGATGACGGCGTCAGCGGTGACCGTTGGGTGAGGGGTGTGGGGGTTGCAACTCCTGGGTGACACCTCACCAGGTTTGAATAGCCTGACCTGCCCTCCCCCTCACCAGCCCCCCAGCAGGTCACCTGACCTGACCACCGGAGGTCATCATACCGTACGGGGACGTCTGTATGCCTCCGTTAACAGACCCGTTTCCCCACCTCTCATCTGGAGTGGGTGGTCCGTGTCTACGATCTTCTGGTCTCCGACGCTCTCGCGGGATTCGAAGTGTCTCCATCCGGGTGGCGTTGCATTATGAGGCCTTTATTGCCACGCTTGGCTTTTAAGGAATGTGGAGTCTCTCTCTCTCTCTCTCTCTCTCTCTCTCTCTCTCTCTCTCTCTCTCTCTCTCTCTCTCTCTCTCTCTCTCTCTCTCTCTCTCTCACCCATATTGCTTATTATGTGGTAACGTTATTTCTCCATCACTCTACCTAAGATATTATCATCAAGTCTTGTCTTATGCTCGTGGTTTGGTACCGCCTGGCCAGCCATCTCGTGACACTATAAACACGATGTATCAGTAGTAAGATGACGAGTATTATAAACGTTTTGCAGGCCTGCGAAGTACTAGGGAAGGTATTAGGTATCAGGTCAAGGTCATTGGGGGGTCAGTGTGTGGGCGGGGGTCTTCGTAGTATGACGGACCTCGTGAATTTCACACGGTGTCTTTTCCATGTAGTATCGTCCCATGAATATCTCCTTGGCGTGTATATTCCTTGTATATTTAAATATCGTCTATCCCTCGAGTAAGATAACATAGTAAATATTTTTCTTGCGAATACATAATGTTCTCTGACCGTAATGTATTCTGCACCAAGGGACTGCGAACCATCTCGTATATATATATTCATATTTTTTATTCTTTTTATTTGAAGAAAGTTAGTTCACAGAGAAAGTAAGTCCATATTTCCTTTCTGTTGATTGCTGATGACCCTTGAGTGACGTGTTCCCAAGTGGGCGTTCGTTCAGGTATTCTGAGGTCATGTTCTCATTAATGTATAATGGAACAGTCGAAATATTCGACATTTGAATTATTTAAGAATATTTTTTTTTCTCTAAAGGACGTTGTGCTGACTGATGTCTGCAAATATATGTTTAATAATATGATTTTAAAAGAAATGTTTCATTGATATGGAATTTTGGGAAATTATGTTTTTAATTTTGCTTCAGTAAGAGATTTTTTTTTCTTACTATATACTTAATCATACAGATTACTCATACGTACTTTTTACCTAGTATATTGACCAGCTAGAGTAACAGTGGATTTAGTTGTCAGTCTCAATTTAGATTTGTGGAAAACTCTGCCTTTAACAAAAGAAAATATAGATTACCTGTACGCTCGTGAAATGAAGAGGGTATTGAAAAAGTAAGTGTTGTAAGACCCAGGAGTGAACCACAGATGTTTTCAAGCGAGTGATCTAATTTTGAAGGAATGGCGAGCGGCTCCAGACACCGGTGACTTGATTAGTGAAGGAGGGAGGTACAGAGGTAAATATGTTGGTAGTGTTGAACCTGAGCCTCATACTGGGTCGTGTAGTGTTGCAGCTGCTGACCTGGGCCTCATACTCGGTCGTGTAGTGTTGCAGCTGCTGACCTCAGCCTCATACTGGGTCGTATTGTGTTCCAGCTGCTGACCTGGGCCTCATACTGGGTCGTGTATTGTTGCAGCTGCTGACCTCAGCCTCATACTGGGTCGTGATGTGTTGCAGCTGCTGACGTGGGCCTCATACTGGGTCGTGTAGTGTTAAAGCTGCTGACCTCGGCCTCATACTGGACTGTGTTGTGTTGCAGCTGCTGACTTAGGCCTCATACTGGGTCGTGTAGTGTTGCAGCTGCTGACCTCAGCCTCATACTGTGTCGTGATGTGTTGCAGCTGCTGACGTGGGCCTCATACTGGGTCGTGTAGTGTTGCAGCTGCTGACCTCAGCCTCATACTGGGTCGTGATGTGTTGCAGCTGCTGACCCGGGCCTCATACTGGGTCGTGTATTGTTGCAGCTGCTGACCTCAGCCTCATACTGGGTCGTGATGTGTTGCAGCTGCTGACCTGGGCCTCATACTGGGTCGTGTAGTGTTGCAGCTGCTGACCTCGGTCTCATACTGGACCGTGTTGTGTTGCAGCTGCTGACTTGGGCCTCATACTGGGTCGTGTAGTGTTGCAGCTGCTGACCTCAGCCTCATACTGGGTTGTGATGTGTTGCAGCTGCTGACCTGGGCCTCATACTGGGCCGTGTTGTGTTGCAGCTGCAGAAAAAATAAAGGAAAACAAAAAGACCTGGACTCACTCTTGAGGAACCGCCCCTTATTGGATCAGTCCACTTTCTCAAGATGATGTATTTCATCCTGTTCCTCCTCCCTCCCGTCATCCGTGATTTAAGTTTACGATGTAAACGTAAGGATATTTCACAGTGAACCGCCGGTGGCTTCCACCAGCCTCTCGTGGAAATCTAGATGACGTGAAGGGTCGAGGGAATTATTTGTGGTAGGTGTTGCATCAGCCGCCCCTGGCCTATGATTGGTCGGGGGGGAGGATGTTGCCCTCGTTGTGTCTCTGTTTTTTAGATGTGGACGTAGATGGTAAGGATGATGACATATGGATTAGGTTCCGTTGGATGATGTGACCAATGTAAGTCAGGCCTTTTTATTACGGTTTCATTATGTATATTTATCTTCTGGTGTAAAGTTTTACGTGATAATGCGCTGTTTGAATTATGTGGTAATGGGTTATTTAGATTGAATTTTTTTGCAGGTTTTGTCTTGGTGATTGTAGTTTTCTTCCACGTTTGGTGATTGTAGTTTTTTTCCACGTTGTTGTTGTTAGATGATTTATCCTTTTCCTGCTTGTGTCAGCAGACGATTGCGTTTGGTAAGACCAGTTATAACTTACCTGCTCTGTCAGGGAATCGTGGATGGTGAGCAGATTCATCTTACGACATGTATAATGTCCTGAGATCGACAAGACGTCACATTTATTTTTCGTAATTGTTGAAATAGTTAACCTAGACACCCAGAGGTCCTCATTAATACAGTTATAGTTGCTTTATCTTCGCTACTACTCTTGAACACGGCGGTGCCACCCTTGCGTATGGTCGTACCGAAGGGTCGTATCTTGCTTGCGGGTCGTACACCGGTTGCTTTCAAAAGATCGTACTGCTATGCTCAAGTGTTCAGGGGTATGACGCAACGGGTGCCCCTACGAGGGTATTCCACCAGCCTCTGCTATTCGTCTCATCAAGGTAAACGTAGCAGCATTAAAACCTTGGCAGAGGTTAGTTATTAGCAATATTCGAGAGACATCCATACTTGATGATGAACGTTCTCCTGAACTTTTCTTTTGTGTTGTTTTACATTAGCGGACACTCTATGCCGTCTAGCGCATGCGTGTTCATACTTCGTCCATTCGCTCTCATTCTGACGTAATAGGTTACATCAGCTGGGAATTTGTGCGTGAAATTAGACTATGAGCGTTTCATCTGTTTGTTATTACGTAATACCAGAGCCCGTGAATGGAAAAATTCCAGACTATGGGAGAGTCAGTGATATGTCCGTTGTTATCAGTGGCGCCAGGTACAGATAGCGTGATGTGTCCTGGTCACTGGCTGGGTGTGTGTGTGTGTGTGTGTGTGTGGACGGCAGGAGGCTGCTGGTGACAGGTGTGTGGGCGGTGGGTGGCAGGAGGTGACGGTTGGTAGGCTGCTGGTGACAGGTGTGTGGGCGGTGGGTGGCAGCAGGTGACGGTTGGTAGGCTGCTGGTGACAGGTGTATGGGCGGTGGGAGGCAGCAGGTGACGGGTGTGTTGGACAGTAGGAGGAGGGTGTTGGTGACAGGTGTGCGGACGCTCGTAGGCTGCTGCTAGACCACAATCACACTGATTGTCATATATGGATGCCTGGTCTTCAGAACAGCAGTTGTTATTAGTTCAGTGTCCATACCACTGAGGAAGAAGATAAGTGAATGATAATTAGTATTATATATAAATCTCAACCGGATACCATCTGTTATAATCTGTACCGTTGCTACGTTAAGTGTGCACCGGCTGCCGAACTAAATGTCTCACAGAACTGTTAGAAATTTTTGAGTATAGTAGACGAGTACAACGACTTAGAGACAGGGTTGTTAAAGGCCGTGGGATATATACTCACAAGACGGCACACCACACTGTTTATGTTGGCTTGTGGTGAACCAACACATGTACTCACGCCAAGTCCTGCCGCGCCCACAACTCTGATTGGCCGACCGTCTCTCGCATGCCCAATGTACGATAATACCTCGCTGGCACTCAGAAAGTTTTTCATTCCATCTGACACTGGATTGATGCATTTTCTAATTCAAGGGTTCTACAGTTTTGACTATACCGTGAGTTATGCGTACATTTCCCACATGCAGAGCGCCATGATGTAATTAGTCAAGGTACGATCAGTAAGGGTTACATTAGTTGTGTGACTCGTAACAAACCTGCACATTCCCGCCCCAACATACAGCGGAACTAGTATTCTCAGCTCATGCTCCATTACTCAGGAGATACAATAACGCGAATTGGTCAGCAAGCTGCAAGCCAGGCAAAGCGAAACTATAAATCCACGTGAGGCACTTTGGAATGATATATATATGCGCGGGGCTGTCTAGCCATTCAGTGTTGGTCAGACTGTGAGCGGGTGAGTGTTACTGTCCCGTTTCTCTGACGTCTAACAGTAACAGCAAAGTTTATGTGTTTGTTTAGTTTTTTGAGCAAACGGGTATAGACAGCTGTTTTTTCTTCTTTGATATTTATGAAATAGCTGCATGACGTCTGATATCTACATGTAATGTGTGTTTGAATCACCTGCAAGTGTATATTTTAGCTTCAAGTGTTAAGTGTTACCGCCTGGAGAACTGGCTCTCGAGGGGTTACTACCCGTCACGCCTACGGCTGCCGTTACACCTCCTGCATGTGTATTAGGTAAATATATTCCTCCTGTCTTCCGTTTAATCAGAGTGAACAGTATATCCATATGCCACTCTCAAAATCCCCGTTTAGGCCTGGACAGATTCATTAAGGCCCTTTTCAAAAACGCTCGGAGTGATACAGTGGTTAATGCTGTTGTACGCGGATGCTGGTGTACCCGCCGGTGTCACCTGTTGCTTGCAAGTGAAGCCCAGCCCAGAGTGCAGCAGTGCGGTCCATTGACCCAGTACTGTGTAAGGGAAACTGGCCATAGTGGTTCCCGAGACCTTGACACAGTTTCGGGAACAGGTAGATTGTATTTGTTTTTAAAGTGTATGGATCAGGCTGCGTTGCTGGCAGGAAAATGCACTCTCTTTAAAGGCAGGTCATGCACGGAGTTTTATATATATATATATATATATATATATATATATATATATATATATATATATATATATATATATATATTTACAGGTATTTACACTTGATAGTAGCTTTTTATTCCATAGTTTTAGGATATTCGAAGCAAACATCATGACTTGCAACTGCCAATGACTTACTGAAGTATGGTGATGTTTACAGGTATTGCTGCAGTCTGTCTGTTGTGGGGATTCACTGCTAGCACAGCTGCAAACGTTATTATATATGACTTTAAACCTAGTGATCAGTGCTCGGGCCGTCGTGATGTGTAGCGCATGTACAACGCAGCTGTTGCTTTTTTTTTTAATTTCTTATTTTCTCAGTTGTAGGATTAAGTAAGCATAGTGTTGTGGATGTTCTTCCACCTCACTTATTTCAACTCTTCTTCTGTGATCTCACTTCAACTACCTCTTTCCGTCCCCTGTGATGCTCTCTCTCTCTCTCTCTCTCTCTCTCTCTCTCTCTCTCTCTCTCTCTCTCTGCATCATCGTCCTCATCTCTCGTAAGCTATCTGCGTGCCTCCCAGCCTTATTTGAGGCCTGGATCCACGGTTAACGCCTTGATGTTGCTTCATTTAGTTTCCTTCGTGGCTGCCAGTCACACGGGGATTGACTGTTATTAAAAAGGAAAAAAAAGGGGGGGGGGGGCATTTTCATCGAACAGCAAAGCTGTGGATTCCCATTTTTTCTTTCGTCTCTCCTATTGTCTGTAACATGTCCACCCTCCAAGATTAGGTCTACAGACCCATAGAATGAAATTAGATATTGTATTTTTTCTCATACATTTCACTTTTCCTTTAATTCGAGATAGCCACGGTAGAGGCATGGTTTTTCCAGAGCCATGATGGGGCTACTGCAAAAACAAAAATGGATGGTAGGATGGTAGAAGTTTATGTGAGGATGATAAGTGTCTGGGCTTTATGGAATAGCATTGCTAAGGTCGAAGTAATCTTTTGTAATTTTGTAGGCAAATAATTGTATTGATGCCAGGCTATACAACTGGTTAAACTAGATTTTTTTTTTTTGATACTTCCCGACCCGGCAGTGCACAGGCAAAACATGCCACAGTCATGGCCATCTCGGATGAAAGGAATACAGAGTAAGAAAAAGATTGAAACAAAATGATTGAAGCTCCTCAGGTGTTTCTTAAAGACAGAAAGGTTATATGAAGAAGGGCGAGAATGACACCGCTTTGTTGTTCGAGAGGAGGTGTCATAACGTTCAATCCTCTTGTGGTTGGCCTCCACACAGAAACTCTAGGAAGCAGCAGCAGCCAGATGTGGTGGAGACACGAAAGCAGTGTCGTGGATGACGGGAGAAAGGGTTCAGCTACATAACGGCGGACAGAGAGGGATGGTTGGAGAGAGGTGATACTGGAGAATTAATGAGAAGAAATACTTTATTTTATATATATATATATATATATATATATATATATATATATATATATATATATATATATATATTTGTTATTGTACTCTGACTAATAGAGACAGACTGAAGAACCACACGAACAGTACTTCATACTGGTCCTCAGAAGACCTCGATGGATATGAATAAGTTGTTCACTAGAAAGATAATTACTTCACATGTACAACACCTCCAGCTGTGGGAAACAGGTTTATAAGCTTGATTATGCAGGGGATTCCAGAAACGATTGGGCAAATTAGTTTTGCACAAGGGGACGGAAGCGGGGGCTAGAAACCCACCCACTTCTTGTATTTTAACTTTCTAAAAGGGGAAACAGAAGAAGGGGTCACGCGGGGAGTGCTCATCCTCCTCGAAGGCTCAGATTGTGTCATTGCTGAGATGAATTGTGGTGTTTTGAAACTGAACAGAGGGGAGACGAATGACTCTTAGAATGAGAACTTTGTTGATTTTTTTTCTTTTATAAGCATCGTCGAATTTAACCTTGTTATTGCTTCCCACTTTGGAGATATTATTGTACGTCCGAAATTAGCGAGGTGATGTGTTCAGTACGAGAGAAGCAGAGCGTCCATTAGAATATAAGAATGGAGGAGAATTGAGTGGAATCATCAATATACAACTCAACAGTGTTAGATGTTGAGGCGAGATCATTTATGCAGAGAAGAGAGTGGTCCATAGGAGCGAGAACACTGAGGGAAGACTAGTTTGATGGTCGCCTATGTTGAGAGTCGCAGGTTTTGTTATTAAATGAAAAGAAAGTAGTTGTTGCTGTGTGAGTTTTGGGGCATCGGTAGCCACGCAGCTCACACAAGCAGTTTATCTCGCCTCATCGGCTGATAGATACACCAGGCACCGTCTTTGGGATGGTAGACGCACTGCATTATACAGGTAACGTGTTCTCAGAACTTGATTTCAGTCGATAGGCCTCGCGCCTTGCTGATTAGCCTGGTGAACCAGACGCACTCTGCACGAGCGGCTACACCTACGCATGCATATATATGATAATTACCACAGTCATTATTGGGCGTGCGTCTATATTAGTCTTGCAGGCGCTAAAGGATGTGTGACTCAAGCTCACTTGAGGGAATGTAAGATTAAGCTGAAGAAAGGATCGTCCTTTGGTTCGAGAACCAGCTGTTGTTTGTCCCATACTTGTTGGTGTTTCTGTGTGGTGTTTGCAGACCAACGGATACCACACGGAAATCTCTGGCTGTGATTCTGTTCTCTTTGCATTTTGTCTTTTGTTTTTCATTTCGCTATATTCAGGTTTTTAGCTCACGCAGGAGCAGGGAATATATGGTTTTTGGTATATTAAATCATAAAATTGCGTGTTTTAGTGTTCATAACATAGCCGCCTACGTATTTAAGGAAAGTGTTGGTTCACAGCGTCAGTGTCATCTCGGTACGCGCGCTGTTATACCATTGGTCATGGCTCGCCACCATCGTTCACTTCTTACCATTATACTCGTAAGTTCATCTGGTAGAGGTCATCAGAAGCACAGAGTGACCTTTTGGAGGCCATTGCGAGCGTAGAACGACCTTCCGGAAGGCATCAGAGGCGCAGAATGACCTCCTGAAAGTCATTAGGGGCTTAGAAGGACCTGCTGAAGGTCGTTACAGGCGTGGAACGATCCGCTGGTGGTCATTTTAGAGACGCAGGATGATCTGCAGGGGAGGTCATTAGAGGCGTGGAACGACTTGCTGTTACTCCTGAAGTATGTTGAGGAGTATATATATATATATATATATATATATATATATATATATATATATATATATATATATATATATATGTGCTCTTTGTCTGCCAGCTTCGTGTTGTGGAACGCATATGTTTGCTGTTGTCAAGCGTTTGTCATGGCCAAAACAGGACGTTGAATTTCGTGTGTTGTGTTGTTGGCAGACACGTGTGTGTGTGTGTGTGTGTGTAACCCTCGAGCACAACAGGACAGCCCACGTGTATGATTATCCAGGGACCTTGACCTGACCATTTAGGGGTCCTGACGAAGGTCAGGTCAGGGTCAGGCTACCAGGGGTCGTGCCGCCGTGCTTAAAAGAGGATAAACACGGCGAGGAGCCTTGCGGAACACCTGGCTATGCGTTACCGCGTTATTACCCACTTAGTATTCCACGTTATGCGCGGCGCATAAACACTTGCGTAGTCATGCGTCTTTCATTCGTGCTACAGTCGCTGAGGTGAGGCCGCTTGTGTTTGTTTGCTTCCGTCTCTCGGTCATACTTGTTTTGGTCGATATCATCTTCCGTCATTAGATTTCTGTGTTGAGGCGGGGGCAGCCAGCTACCAGCGACATTATTTTTTTTTCTTTATCATAATCTCGTAGCTCAAGGACCTCTTTTACAGAGGTTCATTGCTGCGCTGCATCCAGTTGCAGGGCAGTGATGGACTTCTAAGGAGTGAGAAAAGCTGGCAGTCGAGATTATACTCCATTTCGTCCACGGACGGTGATACAACCTCACCGAAGTTGACTTTTCTCGCCCGGGGCGCAACAACATGCCGGCGGAGTCCGGTAACGCCTCAGCAACTGTGTTGTGCATTAATGCTACATGGTTACTGTGACGTGCGCGCTTTACCAAACAGCTAAGCTGATGTATGTATTTGTCGTAATGCTAATAATATAAAGCTCATAGTTCACGTGGTAAAACGCCTTTTCAGCAGGAGGACGTGACTCGCCACGAAAAACGTAAAAGAAATATGGTGTCCGGAGCCCACTTGGCGCCTCTGAGTGTCCGTATCCTGTAGGAGTTAGCGGCCCATTAGGCGGGAGCGACGTACCCTCCTTAGTGAACTGGCATGGTTGCGTAGTGGGAACCAAGAGGTGGCTATCAAGTGGCAGGTTCTTCCGTTGTTTGCCAGTCTGGAATGCAGTACTACAATAGGTTGTTTCCAGTACTAGACGCCACTGGAGAGACTGTGTAACCTAAAGCGAGTTCCTTCATCACATGCCGATCTGGGATCCGTATAATTACAGGCTGTCAGAAGTGATGGGTGATGGTGAGCAGGAGTGAACGGAGGGAGGCCTCCAGTCTTTGTGTCTAGAGGTTCCAGGGAGGGGATCAGGTGATGCTATGGATATACAGCGTCTGAGGGCGTGTGTCCCAGCCAAGACTAATGAGGATTTGGCCGTTCGTCATTAACGGAATGTGACGCGAGACGTGGCGTGTGCAGGCTGCGTGGTGTGTCGTTGTTGACGTAACTAGGCTTGGCTCAGTCGTTATGAATAACTCCCTCTTTGTATTCACTTGAAAACTGTTCATGTGTGAATCCTTAATAGAAGTATGTTATACCAATATATATATATATATATATATATATATATATATATATATATATATATATATATATATATATATATGTTGGATCACAATTTTGCGCGTGATCAAGTATATTCCTATGACATGTTCACCAAATTGCGTCCTAGCTAAGTCTCTTCGTTGTATATCAACTGACTTATATTTCTCTCTCGTGTCTCCCCTGATGATGTGACTATTACACGAAAGTGCACTTGGGAACTTGTGTTTCATTTTCCACGTGGACTTATAGGAAAATATATGCATGCATTTTTGAAATGTTCTAATTTCATACGTAAGTGACGGTAATACCTTTAATATTCACAAGCGCACGCAAGTTAGGGATAAATTTTATGTAAATTGAAGCAAGAGCGTTTCTGTGAACACGTGTGTATATATATGTATAATGAAGTCATGCAGCGGTATGTGTGCATGGTTGTGAATGGTAGGCTCTAGACTTGATTGATTAGACATGGCAGCTAGAGTGGGTGTGTGCAAATGAGATCATTGTTCGTTTGTTCCTGACGTTACCTCGTTTAGATGGTGTATATATATATATATATATATATATATATATATATATATATATATATATATATATATATATATATATATATGAGAAAGGGTAAATCATAGCACCACCAGAGGTGACGCCATGTGACCGTACGGATCGTTCAGCAAGTAGCACTGTAGCCTTTGTGTGGTTGTATGGAAGCCACTTGAGTGGTGTTCAGCACGGCAGATTAACACGGCCGTAGTAGGTAACTGGATTACCCCGCATCTCCCATTGCTGCGAGTAGGCGTAGCTCACGCAGCGGGTGCGCACGTTGGTCGGTTAGAGAATACTTTTGTTTGAGTGGTATGATTTGTTTTTACGCGGTAACCGTCGCTTTGCGGTGAGTCGTGGACTATTATTTTTTAAGGTGGAATGAGATATGGGTGCTGTAGACCGCAGTCGCTGGACACTTCCCCATTCCTGTATTTTTCTTTTTTTCTTTCTGAAGGACGAGTTCTCTCGGTGTGGGCACGGAGGTAGTGCAGTTACTCGAAGTAGATTAACTTATTTGCAGTGTGTAGTTGATTGGTGAGTGCGCGGGGGAGAATGTGAGCTAGCAATGTTGACGACGGATAATGTTGAAGGTCGTTTGGTATTTGCCATGCCAGGAATGAGTAAAGATTGTGTAGTGGAAGATTTTCATGGATATATTTTTTGTATCACTTATTCTTGCCGCCAACAAGTGTATTTTTTTTCTTTTCGTTTATATTGACAGTCTGCGTAAGCAGTTTCAGAATTTGCATTCGTAAAGGTTAGGAGGTCTTCTCACTACGTTCCTGCACCTGTTATAATGCACTATCACATTACACGTTAAGATTATACCACTTGTCTCCTGTGCTTGGCTTTAGTCTTGGGGTTGTATAATTATTCCGCTGGTCTATGATAGGCTGCGGGACCTCCTCCTCACCAACACCGCCCGGTGGTCTGGGGATGGGTCCGTGTCATTCTGAGAATAAACACGCGTCACGTACAATGGGCAGCTGTGAGGGACAGTGGACAGCATCTGTGCATACATTGCACGTTATCTATTGTGTGTGTGGGGGGGGGGGGGACAGGGGATCTTTTTATACCGATGGAGGAGTAGGAGGAGGAGGAGGAGATGGCGAGTATGTGAATGATCAGGGACTGTGTTCCCCGCACCCAGTGTGATGTTGGTTGTTCCTTGGGTCCGCCTTGCTCCTCCGGTGCTTGACAGTTTATGTGTTCAGGGAAGAGGGATGTTTGTTTTGTTTTGTTGTTGTTGCCCAACACATCCTCCCTCTCTCTCTCTCACGGAGGGAAACAACGCCGCTTATTCTTCGCGGCTAACAACTCTTAACCCTGACCTTGGTTAAGTTCTTCCTCCTTCAGTACGAACCCGTCTCCTCTCCTGCTCTCTCTCCCGCCCTCCGTCCTGCCTACGTTGTTCAGTGTGTATGAGTTGCCTTACACAGAGCATGGATGTAAAGGGGGAGGAGCACAGCTAGGAATAAGTTATAGACGGCGTAATGACATAAGCATGATTACCTGTGGTAGATTATGGTTGTTAGGTGTGTTTAGTGTCAGGAACGGGTGATTAAAGATACTGACCTGTGATGAGCGGAGGAACGTCTGTTTCATATTTTGTATAAGCAGTCTGACACGTTCGTAAGTATAGTACAGTTGACTGTCGGTGACCAAGAAAAAACAAGCCTACTCCATATTTAAATGCTTTCGTAATGGCTTCAACCAGTGTGTGTGTGTGTGTGTGTGTGTGTGTGTGTGTGTGTGATTTCTATTTGTGTGTTACTGGAAGAGACTTTTACACTCTTGTTGCCCAGTCTCTTAACCTTGTACATAGGTACCACATCTTTAATGCTGTGTGTGTGTGTGTGTGTGTGTGTGTGTGTGTGTGTGTGTGTGTGTGTGTGTGTGGTTACAGTTTATCACACCCCGGGGGATGAATGTTGATGGTGGTGAATGTGGTGGTGGGTGAAGGCGATATGGATATTTCTGTCTGTACCTCTTATATATATATATATATATATATATATATATATATATATATATATATATATATATATATATATATATATATATGTATATCTTTCTTTCTTTCATACTATTCGCCATTTCCCGCATTAGCGAGGTAGCGTTGAGAACAGAGGACTGGGCCCTTGAGGGAATATCCTCACCTGGGCCCCTTCTCTGTTCCCTCTTTTGGAAAATTAAAAAAAAAAAGAAATATATATATATATATATATATATATATATATATATATATATATATATATATATATATATATATATATATATATATATTACCTGAGCCTGCAGCTTATTACCATATCTTGGGTGGCATGATACAGTGGTCTCATATGCATATTTGTATGAATTTCTGCAAGTCATATTGCCTTTGTCTGCACAAGTCTGGGATTTGTGTGACCTTGTGAATGTTGTGCGCGGGCTCCACGGGACGTGAAGGGTAAATTATCCCAGCAGGGACACCTAAGATGATTTTATTATAAAGAAGTCATGGGATTTTGCTTCAGAGGGTTAAGACAATTACAAAGTTATGTAGGTAATCACTATAGATTGTTGGGTATGGACCACCGTATATATATATATATATATATATATATATATATATATATATATATATATATATATATATATATATATACATACTATTCATGGGGATTGGGGAGAACGAATACTTCCCACGTATTCCCTGCTTTTCGTAGAAGGCGACTAAAAGGGGTGGGAGCGGGGGGACTGGAAATCCTCCTCTCTCATTTTTAATTGCCCAAAAGAAGGAACAGAGAAGGTGCCAAGAGAGGATATTCCGTCTAAGGCTCAGCCCTCTGTTCTTAACGCCACCTCACTAACGCGAGAAATGGTGAATATGTATGAAAATATATATATATATATATATATATATATATATATATATATATATATATATATATATATATATATATATATATATATATATATATATATATGTATATCAACAGTGGATCTGTTGCTTAGAAAACCCAGTCGTGATAGGAAAAGAATCACTAGGGCTTTGGATAAACACCTCAGGTTTTATTGGCTTAAGTTTCGGTACTCACATATACCATCATCAGAGCCTAAAAAGAAAGGATAGCATGTGTATGTGCATTATGAACCTCTGTTCAAAGCATAAAGTTTACTAGAAAGTTCCAAGGAAAAGTGTGTTTACCGTAAAAGCCCTATGTGAGATGAATAATCAAGCAAGAATGAAGTTGATGATAATTAATAATCCTAGTTTACGTAAGATATATTAGAACGGTAAAATTCAGTGTTATTATGTAAGTTCAGATGATCTATCGTGTATGAAACAAAGGCTTAAAATGTTATGGGACACTTTTCCCGCCACCTAACTTCGTGGTGACAAAAATCCGTTAGCTAATGTTGGATCTGGCGGACACCCCTTACTCAACCATCCGTTTGCCTGAAGGTACCGCGATAAAACAAAAAGAAACATTCACAAGATGACAAAGATGATAATACCTTGTACTGAGACTTAGTTATACCATGAAGTGTCTCGTTGAATCGGTTGTCAGCACAGATATTGATGGCTTATTCAGTGGGATGATTGTAAACAAAGATGACACGCCAAAGCTATTATAATTTTTAAATTTTTGACTTTAGAATTACCTCGGAAGTGGAAAAAATGATACCTTTCCCTTTCTTGATATTAAGGAAATGTGGGAATTTCTTCACATCAGTATACAGGAAACCAACATTTTCTGGTCATTGTGCGAGATTTACTTTTATCCCGATCGAATCTGAATGCATCTTGCTGGTAGCCCTGGCCACACGAGCATATCATATATCTTCTTAAAAGTTCCTCTTAGAAGTATAATTCTTTAAAAAAATATTTTACATAATAGTGCTTTTACTTTAAGCTTCATTAATATGTATATTGGTAAAACACTAAACAACTTATTATGCCCTGCAGTAAAACTGGCAACAATGCTGTGTAATATATTTATAATCTTGTTTAATAGGAAGGGCGGTTATACACCGTATGAAATTGTTTTATTACATGAGTTTTACCCAAAAGTTAGCATTAGAGTAGATTTTAAAGGAGCAAATCTAATCCAATCATTTTTCAAGTTCAAGATTGCTACTCCTGCTGAGTTGCAGCCCTCAATTATATATACCAGTATTAGTGCAATAGCTGTAATGATACATATGAAATATTAACATCCAATCCCCTTGAAAATAAAGCATAGACCTTCGACTCTAGACTGAAACAGTCGTTTGAATATGCACTCTTGTATACTGGCATTCATATGAACACCTTGGGCGGTCAGTACGAGCGAACTGCCAAACTACCAAACCTCCGCTTCACAGCAGCACGGCCGGAGTCCCCCCGCTCACAACAACGACCCAAGCCAGTGGTCGGCAGTGAAGCGTCTCTTGTGCTAGGCCACGGCCAGCCAGTACACTAGTAGTAGCTCATCAAACACCGATCTGTTTATACTGGAGGCCTTCCCCTCCTACAGCAACAAGCCCAAGGTAAGGAGCTATGAGGTACTGAGGGAGTTATTGTGTTTTTTAGATAGATGTTACTAGGTTTAGGATGAAAGTGTCTGGTTGTTTTTAAATGTAATTATTTTAAAGTCACCGTTTGGATACTAGATTTTGAACTTTAGAATCTTAATCTCGAATAGGAATATTGCCTCGAATTTATGGAAGTCACGTTTTAATGTATTTTAGATGAGGTAAGATATTTTTTGTCAGTATCAAATTTTCTTTATTCTTTCTCGACTATTCATTTCATGTTAGGCTTGTATGATATATATTTTTCAATGCATGTATTAGACTTTGTGCTTTGATGATACATGCATATTATCCTTTGTAGGCTCTGATGGTGGTGTATGTAATTACGAAAGGTAAGCCAATAAAACCAAAGAATATGTATGTATGTATGTGTGTATATATATATATATATATATATATATATATATATATATATATATATATATATATATATATATATTGCTTTGTCGCTGTCTCCCGCGTTTGCGAGGTAGCGCAAGGAAACAGACGAAAGAAATGGCCCAACCCACCCCCATACACATGTATATGCACACACGTGTATATATATATATATATATATATATATATATATATATATATATATATATATATATATATATATATATATATGATCTGTTGATTGCTTGCCACTCACGGAAATAAACGTTATACACGTCAAAAATTATAATTCTCTTGAAAATATTGTTTCGTTGGCCACTGGAAAACTCCACTTTGGCAGTGAAATTTGTCTGCATAAGACACATACGTATATGTATATGTATGAATTTCAATGTCCCATCATTCAGAACTGAATTAAAGTGTTTGCAAAATAAAAAAAAAATGTTTGATATGCAAATTTATGGAATAGAAAAATATAATGAGTTTGTCGTCGTCTTCACAAGGGAGTACCTGTAGTGTTCCTATAATTTTCTTTAAGTAGTGTTACATCATTATCGTGCTACGGACAGAGAATCAGACTCCAGGAAGACGAACGAGTATCGTATCCCTTAAGATACTCTGCATGTAATGGCGGGATATAGAAATAGCGACCGTTAGGCTAGAGCAACACATATATCTCTCACTTTACTAGTGTTTAAGACAAAGTTATTTTCATATTTCAAGAAAGATTGTGGTAAAATCAGTGACGAAAAACTTTAATAAGCAAGAGCTTGGAATTTGTAGTTTTAAATTACCAGAGTTGTGGATGAAAGGAATAGGCTGTGACGAGATTTTGAATGCACAATTTAGAAGAGTAATATGTATGATAAGAGAGAGATAAATGCAAGGGATGGGGCATTACGAGTATAGGGCTACCTTCCCCCGTAATGTAGGACTTGGTAATTACAACACGGTACCTCGCTCGGTACACAGCAGACTACCGAACGCGGGGTGTTAAGAGGGGTGTGTCGGTTTTGCCTGTGGGGAGTATGTAAGGACGGGTCTTACCTTACCTAACTATAGGTTCTGACACTTGTAACCACTCCCCAGATGAGGGATGGCCCAGCTACCTGATATTTCAATGTTGCTGTTGTTTCACTTACAGTGTAGAACAGAAGGTTTATTTGTTTACCATTTCAGACGAATCACTGTGAACTGTTACGCCGTAGGAACATGATTTTTGTTATTATTAGCACTGTTTCACTTGTGCTTATTCTACTTCTTAACAACCCAGATAAAACAAGCATGTTAAACGATTGTATTTTTGTTTACTGCACCAGAAATTAATTCACAGTTAACTTGTCCGTTTAATGGTGCCGCATACTTCCCCCATACGGTGAACGGTCATTCATATGTCCTACGGCTGTGTTGTTTTCATATTCATGGCCCGCAGCAACTGAAGTGGATTCGGGAGGTCATATCGTCACCCCTGCGACTGTATGTTTGTCTTGTCTGTGGCCTGCGGAGGTATTCTTGATGGTACGGGATCGAAGTTGCAGCGTATTGAAGGAACGAGACGTGTAGGTCGTGTATGCGTTGTTTGACTTAACTCTCTCTCTCTCTCTCTCTCTCTCTCTCTCTCTCTCTCTCTCTCTCTCTCTCTCTCTCTCTCTCTCTCTCTCTCCGTCATGGGAGAAGAAACAAAAGTAAGGATTTGACAATTTATTTGATTACTCGAAAAAACTCGCACTACCAATCAGTTTTTACATTTATATATTGATATTATATCATCATGGCTTCGGTGTCCGATGCTCTGCGGATATTAAATGCCTTTATGTGGGATTAAAATCCAGGACATTCTGAGTCGTTTATATTCATGGCGTCGCTCAGATTTGTGTGATAGTTCCCAGGTATCCATAATTCTCTTAAAGCCTTGTGGTCCCTCCCATCTGTTGAGCTGTTGAGGATGTTAAAAGGTTCCTTCTGTGACTGGTAACCAGACCCCCAGACGAAGGGTTTTCTCGGCCGTGCTGTGACCGTTAGCCAGACCTCCTGACGAAGGGCAGTCGGCTCTGCTGTGACTGGTTGCTCCACCACCTGACAATGGGTTGTCGGGCATGTTGTGACTGGTAGCCAGACCTCCTGACGAAGGGTTGTTGGCCATACTGTGACTGGTAGCCAGACCTCATGACGAGGGGTTGTTGGCTATACTTTGAGTGGTAGTCAGACCTCATGACGAAGGATTGTTAACTATGCTGTGACTGGTAGCTACACCTCCTGACGAAGGGTTGTTGGCCATGCTTTGACTGGTAGCCAGACCTGACGAAGGGTTGTCGGCCTCACTGTGACTGGGTAGCCAGACCTCCAGACGAAGGATTGTCGGCCAGTCTTTCTAACCACAGTGGAATGTATTCACCCTCTTCTGTGCACTGGCATGCAATATAGTCTTTCAGTCCTTTGTGTCAAGGTGGAATATTGTAGGTCACGCCTCTTGTGTAATAGAACTGCTCAGTCATCTTCTCAACCAGGCTGGAATATAGTCGTTTGCCCTTCATTGACAGAGGCGAATTTAGACGCTCAGGCCTCGGCTTCGCGACTTGATTGTCACTCTCTGCATCAGAAAGAAGTATAGATTGTTGTCTGCCACAGGTTCGCCAGAGTCGTCTCGGAGGGACCTGATGTTCTGTGCATGTTCCTTTGCGTTCCCCAGACCCTGGTGGGAAAGCTCTTATTTTGCTACATTCCTAACCCAGAGTGAAATGAGTATACGTGAATGTTGGTGTGGGACATACAGATGTAGGTGATGTTCACCACGTAACTGTTAATGATACTCACCAGACACAGTGTCGCTCTGGTAGAAAACGGTGGTGTGTGTGTGTGTGTGTGTGTGTGTGTGTTTTTCAGGCTGACAGACGGAAAGTAATTAGTGAGGCGCAGCGAGGGATGTGCTGAGGTACAGGCCAGGCAAATACCGATCGTCTGCTTCTGTTGCGGCCTCTTTATTTTATGCTTTTCTTTTTTCTTTATCTTTGCTTTATTCTTTTATCGAAAAGTCATTCCAGCTGTCCTGAAGCTGAAATGATAATCCGGCGTTAGATTTCTTCGCTTTCCAAAACATCGGCGTAAAAGCTACGAAATTAGACCTCCAGATACAAACCCATTTATGAGGCTTAGGAAGTTCTTGGTCTGTGATGAGGCTCTGTATTGCTTATTGATCAAGATTTTCCCCTACGCCATGGTGTACGGTTGTGAGAGACAAGTATTACATTACCGTCTGACATTTTTGTTTCTCCAGGTTCTTGTCTACGGCATAGCTACTGCATGACACATATGACTTGGTATGTTAGCTACTGTATGGCACATATGACTTGGTATGTTAGCTACTGTATGGCACACATGACTTGGTATGTTAGCTACTGTATGGCACACATGACTTGGTATGTTAGCTACTGTATGGCACATATGACTTGGTATGTTAGCTACTGTATGGCACACATGACTTGGTATGTTAGCTACTGTATGGTACATATGACTTGGTATGTTAGCTACTGTATGGTACATATGACTTGGTATGTCAGGCGACCTAAGGGGGGGAAAAATGTAATCATGAATTGACCATTTGGTGAGACTGAAGGAAGACGAGGGTACTTGAGTAATGGTGATGGACTGCAGGGAAGAGGAGGTATATATATATATAGTGATGTCATCTATAATGATTTGGATGATGATGAATTAGTTGTTCACTTGCCTGTGCTGTGTATGTCCTCGCCAAACAACTAATCAGGTTGTAGCAGGTGTCTTCATGTGTCTGGTTGTACACTTACATTTGGCTGTCACTGTCAGCTGGGTAGAATAAGAGCAAGACAGAAAAGAACTAAGATTTTTTTCTTCTTCTATCGTGATATACCAGATGATACACATGTGCTTGACAGGTTTGCTTGATACGTATCCTATACTTAAGATCAGCTATTTTCACTGTGGTGAGTAGGACGGAACCTGTCATTACACATGATGGTCTGATTCATCCCACACCTTGTGGCGAATCTTACAGGACTTTACGACGAATACGTCTCACGAGAGCAATGCCCGGTGTCCCTTAGACCTCCCGTTATATACGTACATTTAAGTAACATGATTTAAAGTCTACAGCATCTTTATTGAGATGTCTCTCTCTCCAGTCGACACCTGCGGGCGTGAAAGGGAATCGTTGGTCGTCCCTAAAGCGTCAAGTGACTCATGGTTGCGACCGTAACGTCTGTATATCCAGCCTAGTGCAGATAGCCTCCAGCCTGTACCACCACACCGAACAGCGGTAATGGCAGGGCCATAGTGCCCCGATGCCCCACAGAGGTGGTGAGGGGGGTGGTTTGGATAATGCTAGCGTAGTAGTAGTAGTAATAACAGGAGTCGCGTCTCCGAGTGACAGGTGATTAGCGTTTACCTGGTGGTTATCCCGCCCACTTGATGTGATGGGCAGGCGGAGTAGCCAGCGGAGTGACTGTGTTTCCTCCACCCCCGCACCTACAGCACCTGTGAGGCTCCCTCTCGCCATGACGCGGCAGTACACCTCCTCCTCCTCCTCCTCCACTAGCTGCCATGACATGTGAGGGCTGGCCGTCATCGCAAAATGCGGTGCCCCAGGGCTACTACGAGATGTCCAGGCTCCGCCATCATGTTGTTTTGAACAACTTAAACGCGTCCGGGACGAAAGACGTGGCGGGTAGAGCCGTTCTCCTGTGAGCCGATCCACCGCCCGCCCGTCGGAGGAGTGGGACCTGCTTATTGTTTTTCCCGTCATTGATCTTCCTTAATCCTACCGATTATTTTTTTTTTCTACTCTTGGAATTTCGCATCAGTTATTTTGAGGGGAAGATTTATAATCGAGCAATCTAGAACCTAACCAAAGCCATCTAGATTCTAGGTTAGGTTAGTTATGGTAGTTTAAAAAACTATCATGTCATTACTTTCGTCTTTGTGAGCTGCCACACACACACACACACACACACACACACACACACACACACACACACACACACACACACACACACACACGCACAGTTACCTCTGGATAGCAGTGAAATATGTATACACGATAAGGAGTGATATAATAACGCACAGAAATGAGAATGATTTAGGTTTAACCGTCCAAAAGCTGTATGTATGAGATAAAACGTTGGAGAAGAATTGAATACTTGTTGAGCCGCAAGGGACACGTCCAAATCTGAAGCGTATTAACTACAGGATCGTACGAAACAATGTGTACCGGGAGGTGGGGTAGGAGAGGAGGTTGGGATAGGCTGCCGTGCGTGGTGGGTTGTCCTGCCCCGCCAGCTGGACCCTTTCAGCTGGTGGTCATGTGATGGAGGTGAGGTGGTCGTGTGCGTTGTGTATTGCTTGGCTTACGGTGGTTTATACGTACTTGATGTTGACTCATGGTGGTTCATACGCACTTTATATTGGTACGTGGTGGTACATACGCACTTTATATTGGTTCGTGGTGGTTCATACGCACTTTGTTCTTGGTAGTTCATACACACTTTGTTATTGGTGGTTCATATTCTTTCTGTGTTGGTTCATGCTGGTTCATACGCACTTTATGTTGGTTCATGCGCACTTTATGTTGGTTCTATGACTCTGTAAGTCCCTTGATCGCGGGTATTTTATTAGTGGCGTAGCTCCTGGCCAGCCTAGTCCATAAGTTAGATTTATGACTCCCAATCGTCTGTTACAGCAGTGTGTGTGTGTGTGTGTGTGTGTGTGTGTGTACACGTTTGGTCCTCCTGGAACTATTGTGTCTCCTATTAGTATGAACTACCAGATCGGAGGCTGTAACTCGTAGAGAGAGAGAGAGAGAGAGAGAGAGAGAGAGAGAGAGAGAGAGAGAGAGAGAGAGAGAGAGAGAGAATGTTACAGACAGGAGTCAAGAGAATAGGAAGGTGATGGTCATAACGTGTCCATCTATACATTAGTATCGTTCCGTAAGTCGAGTATCTTTTATGATATGCGACGTTAAGGTGGTAGTAGCGGCTGTCTGATGTTCCGGTGGTAATTCGCACTTGGACTGGGAGGTGATAACGCGTCTTTGAAGAATAACGTGGTTGGCTGTAAATGTGACCGCAATCGTGTCTTTTAAGAATTACGTGGTTTACCGTAAGTGTGATCGTAAGTATTGGGGACTCCCTCTCTCAAAGGAGCGGTGTGTCATCAGAAAATGACGTGCCATTTTCCTAAACCACGTATATTCCACCTTTGTGAACCACTCACTCGCCTACACCACACCACCAGGATCTCTCCTACTCCTGCATGGCCAGCGATCGATATGATTGTACCCCTTGGAAATACCTTGTTATAACACGCGTGCTACCGGCAAAGTGTATACATATATGCACATAGAATTGAATACGACAGCGTTTATAGTTATTAATCTTCTTTCTGATGTTCTCTTGTTTTCTCAGTACTGTTCTACCATGAGGTGGGTGCTCGAACACCAGTTGTCCATAGTTATCCATTTCTTGTATTCAAGCCTTCACCTTTACAGAAGCGTCATCAGGAATCTACAAAAAGAGAGGGGGAAAAAACTGCGTCACAAAACTACCCAAGTTTTGTGACGTAGTTTTTTTCTTTGTAGATATCTGATGATATTGAATTCTATGTGCATAGGAGAAAAGTTGCTGCCAGCTTACACTTATATGTGTGTGTGTGTGTGTGTGTGTGTGTGTGTGTGTGTGTGTGTGTGTGATTGTAACCAACAGTTTGTCGTGTGCTTTTATGATCAAGAGAAGCAAGACTTTTCGAGCGGGTTTTAGGGGACTGTGTTTTGATTAACTCGCCTCTGACGGTGACCGTAATTGGAGGGATCTGTCGGGATTTTCTCTCCCCCCCCTCCCCTCTTTTTTTTTCTGGTTTTCATGGAGGCTGGGAATTAATGGACCAGCTCATCCTACCAGTAATGGTGACATCGGGGATGCACGGTGGGTAGCGGATGGTGACCACGGCGGTGTATAGTGTGAATGGCGAGAGAGGGAGTGTGTTATGACAATGATGCATGGTGCACGGTGGGTAGCGGGTGGTGACCACGGTGGTGTATAGTGTGAATGGTGAGAGAGGGAGTGTGTTATGACAATGATGCATGGTGACGCGGGTTTAACCCTGGTGAATGGTGGTTTGGGGAGTGTATGGACATCAGGCCTTTGGATAGGGAAGCTCCTGACCGCTGGCACTGATGCCTGTGATGGTATACGTCACCAGAGCAGTGTATGGTGCCACCATAATGTACGGTACCATAGATGTATGGTTCCACCATAGTTTACGGTGCTACAACAGTGAATGGTTTCCACCGTAGTGTACGGCACTATAAGTGTATGGTACCACACAGGGTACGGTACTACGACAGTGTATGGTACCACAACACTTTACGGTACTACAACAGTGAATGGTTCCACCGTAGTTTGTGGTACGATAGCAATATATGGTACCATAAGAGTGCACGGTACCACAACAATGCGCAATACACGGACGTGGAAGAACCCCAGCGAATACTCTTGTCAGGTGATGATGAACCAGCGCCCGGCACGACTCACAACTCACTCGTGCGTCCCCGTCTTGAATATCGTGTCCAGGATTTGTCACCCTACCTGAGGAAAGACATAGCCAGAATGGAGACGGTTCAGAGGAGAGCTACCAAGTTGCTTCCCGAACAGACGAACAAAATCTTACGATAACCGACCAAAGGAAATGAATTCATTTAGCCCAGAAAAGAGAAGGTTAAGATGTGATCTAATACAGGTATTAAAAATCATTTAAAAGCTTTTATGATCTAGATCTTCTTAGCTTATTATGGGTAGATTCGTCGGATTTCAATCATAACAATGGATGTAAACTCGTGGACAAACGTAGTTTTACCCTGAATGCAGCGAAGTACTTTTCTTCAACAGGATTATTAACATATGGAAATATTTACCAATGAAAGTATTTGAAAGCAGAACCATAGAGGGTTTTAAGCATAAACATAGCAGTTATTTCGCTTCAAATGTACCACTAATAGTGGTTGCACCTCCTTAGCTATACGATAGATCTACAGGTTTTTCTCTGAAAAACCCTTACGTCTTTGTACACCTTTCACACTCATTATTGAGTGTCTGTTCTTTTCTGCTGTCACAAACAGCCTCGTTAGGATCCAGTGATCATCTGCTGCTGTTGGAATTGATTTGTATTATCTGGTTGCACCAGCCATATTTGTCTTGGGCAGTAAAGAGGGAGGAGTCACACCGTCTGCATTTGGGTGGCAAGAGAATGAATGAGGCGTTGCTGAAGAATACAATTACGCACCCGTTTGGTGGTGGAGGATCAACGGACGGCTTCAGGCTGCTGCCCAGCCCAAGAAAAATAGTGTATAGCTTCTGCCAGCACTAGAGGTGAAGTTCCACAGAGCGGTGCGCCATAACACCTTCACATAGATAAGTTGGTGAAACTTGAAGCTGTGCCGCATTTTATGATGAACCAGCAGGCTCTTGTAACACAGTGGTGGACACCAGTGATCAGCCGAAGAATGAACTGGCAGGTGTTTTTGTATTTTCCGCCACCAGCCGCTTGCTCATTGTGGAGGCCATATTCATACTGTGAGCGGTGGCGCTAAAGGATCACCGAGGTCACAGAGGATCCGTGTCAGACCTCAGTGGCCAGATAGGTGTGACATGGTGTTACACGGTTGGTTCGTCACATAAGCTTACTCTTTCCATACACTAAACTCAATCCAAGAACTAGGGTTCTCGCCCGTGTCCATAAATCTGGCTATGAACTTTACAATTCCTTTCATTGATATCTCCAAGTACGCTTTCTAAAGGGCTGTCACTGCCACGTCCTGGGTAACCCAACGGGTCAAGCCACGTAGATGACGAGCCTCCAGATTGCCACGGGGTGGTGGTGAGCTCAAGAATATAAGAAGTATCGATGCCCGAGTAGCGAGGCAGAGCAGACACTGACTGGTTGCGCCAGGCAACTCGCATCACCACATATGGCGACCCCAGCCAGACGACGTCCCCACCGTACCTGCCAGGGTGTTCCAAACATGTAGCCGAGAGCTGCTTTATGAAACTGTGTCGTGGAGGAGGAGGAGGAGGTGGAGATGGTCTGTGCCACACCGTTGGTCCCCCCCTCCCCAAAGTCATACAAGGAGGGTTGTGGGTGCTGTGCGTCGCGTGGAGGTGGAGATGGCGAGTGGAATTTGTTACAGCCGGTGTTTACGTAATGAGGAGGAGGAGGAGGCGGGGATGATAGGGTCAAATTACTTTTCCCCGAGGAGATGATATAGTCATAGTGGCATGGGGAGGATGGTGGTTTCTTGAGCCAGCTCCCGTGAACTGCGTGGTGTGACGTGAGGGAAGGACAACATGGGGTACAGTCAGTCAGTCAGTCTTTGGCATCACAGCCTATTGTATTTATATATATTTTTTTTTCATACTGTTCGCCATTTCCCGCGTTAGCGAGGTAGCGTTAAGAACAGAGGACTGAGCCTTTGAGGGAAATCCTCACTTGGCCCCCTTCTCTGTTCCTTATTTTGGAAAATTAAAAACGAGAGGGGAGGATTTCCAGCGCCCCCGCTCCCTCCCCTTTCAGTCGCCTTCTTCGACATGGAAGGTCTCCATTTTTCGGGTACGCCCGACCTACAAAACACCGGATGGGATCTTACACTACATCTTTTTGAACAACTGATCAGAAACTCTATATTTAATGGACTGACAGAGTTTTCCTCCTGGCATGACCCACACACTGCTCTGCTACTTTTGCGTCCGCTTCTCTGGCATAAAACGTGCACACTTATTATGTTCGAAAGTAGCTGGAAAATACGAATGAATGTATTTAAATGTCCAGTTGGCAGCAGTAGGACATATAACACGCAAGGAATGAAATGTGTTACAGTGAAAGGAATGAAAATCCCAGGTAATCTATCCGAACACACACACACACACACACACACACACACACACACACACACACACACACACACACACACACGCACACACACAGATCCTCATTTTCTCGGAGATTACGAGAATACCGGAAGATTATTATGAGCATCGTGAGACTAAATACAACTTTAGATTATGAGTAAGAGTATGATTACATCGCAAGGCTATGATTACAGTGTCGTAAGATTGTGAGTAAAGTATCCGAAGAGTACATCATCGTTAGATTGTGAGTAAAGTATCGTAAGAGTACATCATCGGTAGATTGTGAGTAAAGTATCGTAAGAGTACATCATCGTAAGATTGTGAATAAAGTATCGTAAGAGTACATCATCGTAAGATTGTGAATAAAGTATCGTAAGAGTACATCATCGTTAGATCGTGAGTAAAGAATCGTAAGGATACGAGTGCATCGTAAGATTATGATATCGTAAAGTGTCGTAAGATTACATCGCAAAATGATGATGGGGTAAAGTGCTGTTGTAGGGGATTCTGAGAACAGACACGTATCGTAAGATGGCGAGAGACGGCGACCCGCGCGGGGGGTGTAGAGAAGGTGGCTCGTTGGGAAATCGTATAGAGACGGTTGATAAACACCGGTGAGGGGGGAGGACAGACAGCTACCATCTCCCGCGTATCAGCGAGACGATCGATCCGTCTAAGGTGGGTCACGCACTGGAGACCTAATCACCACCTGTCGTAGGTCAGGTAGGGTGATAAGGTCCCAAGTGAGATATGGTGACCTCTGGTAGGGGAGGGACACACCGAGGGTTGGGGGTGGTCTGGTGGGGAGGGAGGAGTGAGGAATGGACCCTCCCTCGCTCCCCGCTACCCAGCCGCCACCCACCCGCCATCCACCGTACATACATACACCGCTTTG
>NC_092279.1:21553928-21668928 GCF_036320965.1 Panulirus ornatus
AAGGGGAGGGAGTGGGGGGCTGGAAATCCTCCCCTCTCACTTTTTTTTTTTTTTTTTCCAAAAGAGGGAACAGAGAAGTGGCCCAGGTGAGGATATTCCCTCAAGGGCCCAGTCCTCTGTTCTCAATGCTACCTCGCTAATGCGGGAAATGGCGAATAGTATGAAAGAAAAAAAAGATATATATATATATATACACACACACTCATACACATACTTACGCACATACACACACACACACACACACACACACACACACACATATATATATACATATGAAAAATGTAAGAAACAATTTAGAAAACTGAAACTTCTAGCTTGAAATGAAATGAAAAAATGAATGTCATACTGGTTCAACCTCTGGCTATGGAAAAAGGAAATGTATAATTTATTTACACAAACGTCAATAGTAGTTCTCATCAATTTAACCACTGTATCAATAAGCTTCAATGTCTAAGCTACATTTTTTCCAATTTCACTATTTTCTTGTCAAAGCACCATGTATGAAAACTATCACTCCAGTAACACAACTATAAACATTTACTTCCCCTTTAAAAAAAAAAAAAAAGTTCTGGGGAAGTCTGTCTCGATACACTGCGGGACACTCTACCACCTGGCGAGGTTTGTGTTGCAATGGTTCTTGATTCACAAACGTAGTACCACCACTTGGAATAGTTGGGGCTGTTGGTCTGAACAGGAGGGTTGAGATTGCAGGCTCTGCTGACTTATCTGAGGATGGATTGGCAGTGTCTACAAATTATGATGCCTCCTGGTCAAGCATGGGTATGTTTGAAGGAATAGTGGTTCCAACAATGTTGTATGGTTGCGAGGCGTGGGCTATGGATGGAGTTGTGCGCAGGAGGATGGATGTGCTGGAAATGAGATGTTTGAGGACAATGTGTGGTGTGAGGTGGTTTGATCGAGTAAGTAACGTAAGGGTAAGAGAGATGTGTGGAAATAAAAAGAGCATGGTTGAGAGAGCAGAAGAGGGTGTTTTGAAATGGTTTGGGCACATGGAGAGAATGAGTGAGGAAAGATTGACCAAGAGGATATATGTGTCGGAGGTGGAGGGAACGAGGAGAAGAGGGAGACCAAATTGGAGGTGGAAAGATGGAGTGAAAAAGATTTTGTGTGATCGGGGCCTGAACATGCAGGAGGGTGAAAGGAGGGCAAGGAATAGAGTGAATTGGATCGATGTGGTATACCGGGGTTGACGTGCTGTCAGTGGATTGATTCAGGGCATGTGAAGCGTCTGGGGTAAACCATGGAAAGCTGTGTAGGTATGTATATTTGCGTGTGTGGACGTGTGTATGTACATGTGTATGGGGGTGGGTTGGGCCATTTCTTTCGTCTGTTTCCTTGCGCTACCTCGCAAACGCGGGAGACAGCGACAAAGCAAAAAAAAAAAAAAAAAAAAAAAAAATATATATATATATATATATATATATATATATATATATATATTTGTGTGTGTGTGTGTGTTATTGTATGTTCTGGTACTACAGGCGGCGTATTGGGTGGCACTGATTAACACAGACGTAACTGAAATCACGTCCGCCAGTTCGTTTACGATCAGTGGTTTTACGTCGGAGGCCGCTGGCGGGAGCGTCCACGTCGTATGGACGTAATTTAGACTATATTTTTACGTGCGTTCACAGCCCACACATCCCTCTCTGCGTGTGTGATTTAGTGTCGGGTATTTAAAGACTCGACTTATTTAGCAGGGGGAAAAAAAAAGTTAGGATTCATTTGGAAAGCAGAGTTGTATTTCATATTCGATAGGGATTAAACTTTTTTTTTTTCTTTTGTTACGAAAGTGAAAAGGATTATTCATTAATGAGAGAAATGGATGTGTTTTTGCTGTGTGTAAAGGATTCATGATTATATATATATATATATATATATATATATATATATATATATATATATATATATATATATATATATATATATATCCCTAAGTATGACATCGAGACGTATTTAAGAGGCACATGTTGCCTGGCTCTTAACCAAGCAGGTGTTGAGCTTCCACACACTTGCGTTCCGTGCGTACGCCTCCAGCCGCTCACACACCTGAAGCCCGCCCACACACCCGCAGCACCTCGCCCACAGACTTCCAGCCCACCCACACCTACGGATTCACATCAAAACCACAGGCACACCCCAACGAAACATCTTTACCTCATTGATAGTCGACTTCATACACCTGTACCACACACACAACACACTCACACACACACACACACACACACACACACACACACACACACACACACTCCTGTAACCCTTCTTTCTACACACGTCTCTCGTCCTCACACCTGCACCCTCCGTCACACCTTGGGGGTTCAGGTGTGTGTGTGTGTGTGTGTGGATAGTGTGTAGGTTGTAAGTGTGTGGCTGTGTGACTGGGCTGCAGGTGTGTGGGGGAATGGTAGGTATGTGAAGGTATGTATTGTGATGGAGGGTATGGGAAGGTGTGTCGAGTTTTATGATGGCAGTGTTAACTGAAAATCCTTAGTATGAACACGTGTTAACTTCACACACACAACACACACACACACACACACACACACACAACCTAGCCTGTGTCAGGTACTCATTTAATCGACCAACCCTAATGGGAGGATGAACAGCTGGGTGGAATGTGGACAGGCTGCCGCAACCAGGATTCGAACCTACTTGGGTTTTGGTCCCAGGCGGCCCGTGCATGCGTGACGGTCTGTACCGCTAACCGCTACAGCACGGAGTGTGTGTGTGTGTGTGTGTGTGTGGCTGGATGATTTGGAGTCATCTACCTGTTGTGGAATCTAGAATTTCGATATGTTTTAGTTTAAATGTATATTATTATTTTCTTTTTTTTTTTTAGCTCAGATTTAGAAGTGTGTTGATAACTGTCTATGTACTTATTTCTGCCAGCGTTGTGTGTAGTTGAGATGGTGGAAGGTAGCGTGGGGCGGGCGGTCTGCGTCCTCCCTATTGCGTAATTTGATGTGTTTAGGAAATCTAGTGGTATTTACCTTGCCAGTTCTCTTTTTAGGATCAATTTTTCTGGTAAATAATGTCTATGTCTTTCTCATTGATGTCGATGGTGATGTGTCTGGTAGCTCATGGGAGAGTGTGTCTGTCTGCATGCGTACACTTACGTCTGTGATTGTATCTGTGGGCGTACTTAAACTGCTTGTCAGGAGAGTGATAATTGCGTATGATTGAACTGTCGTTGATCTAGTCAAACTGCTGTAGCTCATAACACATGTGGCACTGATGGAGAAAAGTTATGCGAGCAGTTGTCTGAGCGCATCACGGAGCAGACACATGCTAGCGAACCCCAATCTGTTTTATAGGGATTGAGTCGCTGTGTTTGTTTCCATTCACTGGGATCTAGACTTACCGCGAGGTGAAATTAATGACACATCCAATTTAGATCATAATTATTGAAGTAATTTTGACCGTAATGCAATTGATATTCGCTTCCGGCGATCACTCTGTAAGTGCTGCAGGTTGGTAAAACACAGACGGTGCTGTGTGTGTGTATGTGTGTGTAGTTTTGGCAAGCGAGTGGCGAAGCTGTGCCACTGGCATGTGGAGCATGTTGGAAGGTACTACCTACCTAGGTACCTGCCTCCATCCCCCGCTCGAAACACGGCTCACCACCTACGAGAAACCCGTCCACCGAGGAGGATCGTGTCGGCTGCGATTACCATATCGCAATACCCCCTGCGCGCGAGTCACGCGTGAACGTGGAGTCGTGTTGAACATCGCGCAACACCTTGACCTTGACGGTTTACGATCGCTGAGAGGTATTATGATGGCCCTAACTTTTAAGTCTTAAGCGTTTGAGGCTTGGTCATCAATACCCCCGAAGGGGAGGTTACTGAAGCGAAGCTGCAGTTGCGCACGTTCTTCCTAAGGGAGGTATTTGGTGCAAAGGGTGGCGCAACGGGCCAGGGTGGCCGAGCGACGCTGGTGTACCCGGTGAACTTCGAGCGAGCCGGCTTCCCGCGCCGCCGCTTCCGGCTGTTTCGGTCACCACCTCCGCCGGCCATGTGTGGGCTGGGGGTTACGTGGCGGGGCCTGTGGACCGTCGTACCTCTACGGTGTCGTTTCGTTGATTCATTGCGGAACGTTCTCTGCCAGGAGGTACGAAGCAGAAACTTATGTCTTCAGTATTACTGTAGGCGTGGAAGAACCAGAAATCGTATAATCCTTGGCTTAAGGGCATTTTCGAAGGTAATATATTACTGAGGGTGTTTGCATACGTGCTGACTTTCAACACTATTGGAAATTGAAGATCCGCTGCCCATTTAATTTTTTTTTTTCAGATTGTGTTATTTGAGATGATGTGACTGGGTTTACATTCATCATTAGCCATATTTGAAGATTGTTTGAAAGCATTACGTCGTATTGGTTGTCACCGAGTGCAACCAGCATATCTTCAGGTGTGGTCAGTTACCGGGATTTTGAGAAACATGATCATTCATGAGTGCATCCGGCTAGGGTCTTGTAAAACCATGTAATTTCATGTATTCCCTTTTTTTTCATGTGTAATTTCATTTATTCTTTTTTTTATACGTGTTCTAGTACTTATGTAAAGTCTCAGGCTCGTATCATTGCTCAGTATCTCTGAGGTCTTGTTTTTCCTGGGAAAAGTCTCGGGAGCGCCTGGCTATGGAGCAGTGAATGGGGGAACCTTGTTGATTGCCCTCCCAGAGGCCTCTGGAGTAATTGCGACTCAAGGCTTAAGAGGGTTTCAAGGTACCAGTGACTTAATTGCCTTGTGGAAGGTCGTCCGGGTATTGGAGGTTGATCTATAAGTAAGAAAAAGGTCTTGATATATATTTTTTTGGTAATTGTTATTCGTGATTGGTTTCTCAACAAACACGTCCTGTTGCCAAGGGTGCGCTCGTGCGTCTCCGTGAACACAAATCGTATTGTTTACTCGCCGCGGGTTCGATGTTTGGGAATTTCATCACCTGTGTGTCATAATCATTCAGCAGGACCTCCTCCCTCTGTGGTTACGTTCTACACCAAGCTGCGTGAACGTCACATACGACCTCATGACCCACTGCCCTGAATGCCCTCCCGCCCCCCTGACACAAGGCTTACATCAGTTTGATATGTATATTTACGTTGGGCGAAAACAGATATTACCACTTCAGATTATTGTTCTGCGTAACATATTATATATATATATATATATATATATATATATATATATATATATATATATATATATATATATATATGTATATATATATATATATATATATATGTATATATATATATATATATATATATATATATATATATATATATATATATATATTATATTATCCTTGGGGATAGGGGAGAAAGAATACTTCCCACGTGTTCCCTGCGTGTCGTAGAAGGCGACTAAAAGGGGAGGGAGCGGGCGGCTGGAAATCCTCCCCTCTCATCATTTTTTTTTTTTTCAGATTTTCCAAAAGAAGGAACAGAGAAGGGGGCCAGGTGAGGATATTCCCTCAAAGGCCCAGTCCTCTGTTCTTAACGCTACCTTGCTGACGCGGGAAATGACGAATAGTTTGAAAGAAAAGATATATATGTATTCATTTACAGTTGTTTTCGAGGTGACTTGTAATACCAGGTTGGTAAGTTATCATAATTATAGTATTAATACAGGTGATCTGTACTTCAGAAATGAAGTTGAGGTAATCAAGTTTATAATTCTCTTGTACTGTGCATCTGATGGGATGTGCAGTTCCACTGTGTTGTGTCTCATGTTTGTTTGTGTTTTGAGGAAGTCTGACTGAGGGTTTGTGGAGCTTATTTGAAAGGAATTGTAGGCTATGCTGTCTGTATTCTAGCGTTTACGCCGGTGATCACACACACACACACACACACAGAGGGGAAGAGAACAAGGAGATAGAGAGGGATGGAGTGAAGAAGAGATGACTTAAGGGTTATCGGGAAACCCAACGTTTTTTTTTTGGGGGGTGGCCTGGAAATCCCCCCTCTCTCGTTTTCAGTTTTCCTTAAGAAGGAACAGTCCTCTGTTCTTAACGCTAACGCGGGAAGTAGCGAATAGTATATATATATATATATATATATATATATATATATATATATATATATATATATATATATATATATATATATATATATGAAACATTTATGTTGATTTACTTCGTCAATCATATTCTTTTGCTCAACGAAATTAATGGAAAAAATGAATGTGGATGTTGGCAATGATAATGATAATGATAGTAATAATAATGATAATGATAATAATAATCCTTTATAGTAAGAAAATGGAATGAGAGAGAATCACAAAGCCAACATTTTAGCATGACCCTCGAGTCCTTAAAATAGTTCACCAGCAATTATCATGTTTGCGCCACACTGTTGAATCGTGCTAGCTCGTCAACACCACATACGCACTTCTACTTATACTTGTGGGTGTGTGTGTGTGTGTGACGCAAATGTGATTTGCCCTTGGCTCAGTGTAAGGGGAGGGGTGAAGAGGATTTTTACAGTACTAAGGCATCCACCGACGACACTTGACCTCACGTATCTATCTTACTAACAACTGAATTATGAAAGTAGTGTCCACATCCCATTCCTCTCTCTCTCTCTCTCTCTCTCTCTCTCTCTCTCTCTCTCTCTCTCTCTCTCTCATGTTGTTACGCTCGGTGTCCGCTCTCTCCTGGTGTAGAGAGAGAGGTAGGCGGTCCCGCATGATGACCCCCCCCCCCCCCTCCTCCCCTCCCCGCTCCATCTGGACCGTTTTTCTTCTTTTCTCCGTTTTCCGTGCAAGTGAACGTCGAGGGACTTGCCCCGCCAACCGTCAACATGGTGGTGGCGGTGGTGGTGGTGGTGTTTGGTGTCCTTGGCAGTGACCCATCCTCCTTCCCTCTCCTGTGTGCCCAGATTAAGGATCACGTTCTCTCCTGATGTCGCAGTTCCTGTGATGATGTTTTCTGGACTGCGCCGCCCTGCTGGAGATTACACCGCAAGGGGGCGGAAAATAAAAGGTCGCCTCCGGCGAGGTTGGTATCACTGGGGGAGGGGGGGGGGGGGGAGTACAGCTTCGTCGAAGAACTCGTGACATTAAAGGGGTCTAAATTTCCCTGCTACTGTAAGTAGCGCATCCTTGGGGGGCTTGCAGGAGCCTTTAGGAAGGCTCTGGGGATAACGCCAGGAGTCTTACCTTGAAATTGGTCTTGAGATGATTATCAATTGATAGATAATTTTGATTTTGACATTATTGATGCGTTTCATTCGTTCCCCTGTTTGTGTATATAGTTGTCAAAATACAGTTATGTTATACCGAAATATTGAATATACATCCAGTGGCATCGTTTGGAAGTTCATCGTTGATGAATTGAGACTTAAAAGCTTGATTTATATCATAGATAACATATAGCGTCATATGTATAACTTTGATGACTGGTTTAACTGTAAGTCGCTTCACTTCCACACACAGGAGGAAACATTGATCAATATTGCCACTGCGTCATAGACATGACTTTTTCTTTTGTCTCGTGTTACAACCCCCCCCCCCCCCCTACTGGCCGTGGAGACAAGTACCCAAGCCTTGGTCGTGTTACATCCTCCCACTGGCCGTGGATACAAGTATCCAAGCCTTAGCCTTCGTTGTTATACTCTCCCACTGCCCGTGGATACAAGTACTCAAACCTTAGACTTGTTGTTACAACCTCCCACTGGCCGTGGATACAAGTACTCAAACTTTAGACTTGTTGTTACAACCTCCCACTGGCCTTGGATACAAATACTCAAACCTTAGACTTGTTATTACAACCTTCCCTTGGCCGTGGATACAAGTACCCAAACCTTAGACTTGTTACAAGTATGGATGTAATGTGCTTCTCTCACCATCTTCTTCCCTTGATAACCAGTAGCTTGTACCCTCCCATCAGTATGGTAATGGCGGTCTGGCCTGTTCTCGCCCTTTACCACGCTCATCACTGTTCGTCAGCTAGGCTTGTGTTCCATCAGTGTCTGCGTGAGTTATTTTACCGTTTATTTTTCGTGATCAGTATTTTTACAATGCTGGGAGGCAGTTGTGTGTGTGTGTGTGTGTGTGTGTGTGTGTGTGTGTGTGTGTGTGTGTGTGTGTGACGTATATTTCAGGTGTTTGTGTTAATAACTGGTACTCAACACTCGTACGAAAAAGTTGCACTCCATTACATATTCATTATTTGTAGTTTTGTTGCTTCATTTGCATGTCTGTATACTCGCTTTACACACACACACACACACACACACACACACACACACACACACACACACACACACAAATGGCTAGGACGCCATTTGGCGTCCTAGCTTCGTCTCTTCGATGTATATCAACTGACTGTTATATTTCTCTCTTGTGTCTCCCCTGATGATGTGATTATTACACGAAAGTGCACTTGGGAACTTTTCGTGTTTCATTTTCCCCGTGGACTATATATATATATATATATATATATATATATATATATATATATATATATATATATATATATATATATATATCTTCACTTCCACTCCACCCAGACACGTCTGATGAGCTGTCATATCATACACAGACCTAACTAAATGATCAAACTTGAGAGACGGCAGTCTGGATAAATGTGTGGAACTATTAGTCTAAAAGCTGTAAAAAACCGTTGGTGTGACGTTTGGGCCCACCATTAATCATGAGGTGAGAGGTAATTGCCAACCGCCATACCCAGGGGTCGTAATGTTGTAGTTAAGGGTTGTGCTGGGTCAAGCTGAGTGATGTCCTGGTGTCACACACAATTTGAATTTTGATCTATGCCTTCTTACGTACAAGAACACGACAGATTTCGATTTTAACAGTATAGACAGTATGCTCATACAGTGAACAAATGAAACGAACTATGTATTTCTTTTCATAAGAGTATATTGAGCAAATGAAACAAAATATGTTCTTTCTTTTGTAAAGGTGTTTACAAAATATTTCCGAAGTTGACGTCATCGTTCGGGAGAGAGAGAGAGAGAGAGAGAGAGAGAGAGAGAGAGAGAGAGAGAGAGAGAGAGAGAGAGAGAGAGGGGGGGGGGGAATCGGCTGTGGGAGATTCATAAACAAACATGGCTGCCCTTGCTACACAGCACAATCGCTTTGGGCGGGAAATATCTTCCTTCTCCAGCCTGAAGACATCTATGAATATTTCGAGCATACTTGTGTTGTACCATATATATTATCGTAACATATGTTATTCCAGTTTAAAAGAGGTAAAAGTCTGGAGACATGCTTAAGCGAGAGTGGAGGAGGAACGTTGGTGATGGCGGAACTATACACAGACTTATTATTGCTCATCAAGTTCACGTGTTCCCGCGAAGTGGCATCTTTAATTCATCGTACTTTCCCTTCCTAGATCGAAGGGCTCGTCATAAAATCATCACTCGCCTTGATACATATGTCCCGTGTTAATACGCCTAGCCGACAGAATGTGCGTGATAATCATACGCTGTAGTTAGCCGAATGGTTACCCCCTCTGCACGCTATAGGATTAAAGACTCAAGCGTTAGTCTTCTGTAGAGCTTGGGTATTAACAGGTGCTCCCAGGGGGACAATGGCGGTCTTTGGTGGCCTCAAAGTGGGCCCCTTCGTAGCCAACGTAGTACGTAGCTTAAGGGAGAAGTGCGGTATAGCCAAAAGAGTGTCTAATATACCACACGGTCGGGCGTCTGTGTTTTTGGAGAGTGAGAGGAGGAAAGTTACCATCATCGGTAGAATCTTGTAGCGAGGTGTGGCGTGCCCGGACTAGGCTTGTCCGACACAGAAGGAGTCCTCAGCTTCGAGTGGACTGGATGACCGCGCGGGACGGTACGACCTTAGAAGACGACGATAAGACTTAGGTACGATAACCTGGCACCTAAGAGTCAGATTAACTAACGGCCAGGCCGTCATGCTCAAACGGTCGTACCGTCTTGGCCGGTGAGTTAATGACCTCAGCTACGTTCCAGCGTTACGTAGTTATCTGATGTTACTGGCGCGGGGGATAGTGGGAGTGACTGTGGCGAACAGGCGAGGTGCTCCTCACATCTCTTTTGGCCGAGTTTAAGGAGGGCGGGTCTGTACTGGCTTCTTGCCTTATGGTCTCTGTCCCCTGTTGATGTGTCAGGCGTCGTGATGAAGAGGCAGGGGGTCAGGAGCGACTCACAAAGACGTGTAGAGAGTAATGTTCCTGCGCATAGGTCGCCGCCCCGTGCGTCGTGAATGTAAAGTGTATGTGTGTGTGTGTCTGTGTTAGACGTATGTGCCTCTTTTTATAAGGGTAGAGCTGGCTGGTGGGGCGCGCGTTGGAATTTGGTTCGTTCTAGATATATTGTAGGTTGGTTATTACTCATAGGCTGATAGTCTGTTTGTATTGACTGTTTATTTAGATTCTTTTTATGTAGACTTTATATAGATTCGATAGTGTTATTGACTGCTGTAACATAGATACAGGCTGTTTATATAGAATCAGTTATGTTATTGATTGTGAGACGATAGCTATAGTTGAGTGTGATATTGACTGTCCGGTTATTATCTGTTCACTGACTAGAACTTGGTTCCTTAATATGGATAAAGCTTCGAAGTTTATGAATGCTGACAGGTGAAGCTACTACATTTTACAGACGCAGGTGTTTCTGGCGTCTGTAGTTGAGAACATGTGGGCAGGTCGGCTGGCTCATTTAACCTAACCTAACCCAGCCTTCCCTTGCCTTATCTAACCTTAACTTACCTAACCTTACCTAACACAAACATACCAAACCTTACCTAACATGAACTTACCTAACCTAACCTAACCCTAAACTTAGCGAACCAAACCTAGCCCTAAACTACCCTAACCTAACCTAGCCCTAAACTTACCTAACCTAACCTAGCCCTAAACTTACCTAACCTAACCTAGCCCTAAACTAACGAAAAAAACCTAGCCTAACCTAACCAAACCAAACCAAACCAAACCTAACCTAACCTAGCCCTAAACTTAGCGAACCAAACCTAGCCCTAAACTAGCCTAACCTAACCTAGCCCTAAACTAGCCTAACCTGACCTAACCTAGCCCTAAACTTAGCGAAAAAAAACCTAACCCTAAACAAACCAAAGCTAACCTAGCCCTAAACTTTCCTAACCTGACCTAGCCCTAAACTTCCTAACCTAACCTAGCCCTAAACTTAGTGAACCAAACCTAGCCCTAAACTCACCGAACCCAACTTACCGTAACCTTATTTAATACCTGCCTGTGCTGAACCTTACTTGGTGGGCCTCCAATTACTAGCGGCGGGAGTGACGTTCACCACATACTTTATTATCTCCGCGCTCCCGACCCCCCTCTCCACGGGAATAGCCAGACCATACGTTAGTTCCCAATCTCTCTCTCTCTCTCTCTCTCTCTCTCTCTCTCTCTCTCTCTCTCTCTCTCTCTCTCTCTCTCTCATAGCCCACTGGGTCTGGCGCCTACGCTCGCGTGGTGTTCGCCCCCCGTGCACAGCCATGTTCACCCCAGCTCCATTGACCAGTGGAAGATCCGTAGAGTTTACAAAGTAACCCGAAACGGTAGTGGCGTATGTACGTAGGTTTGCACACGGACCGCAGTTTGCTCCGTGCTCGTGTTCTCGAGTCTAGTTTGTATCCTAATGGGAGAAACAGCCGTTCGTCAGACGGTCTTGCAGCAAGATCCAAAAAAAAAGGAACAACCACATTGATTAGGGCAGTCAACCTGTGTTATGGTTGGTGGTGGCGATGCGTTGCCTTGCCTCGTAGGCGGGCGGGCGGGCGATGGCTGAGAGAGAGAGAGAGAGAGAGAGAGAGAGAGAGAGAGAGAGAGAGAGAGAGAGAGAGAGAGAGAGAGACCCCCTCCCCTCCCGTCTTGCCTTACCTTACTTGCGTTCTTTTTGGAGTTCTGTCCTCGTAGCTCCGTTCCTGTTTTTCTTCCTGTGTTCACTCAAACTGTCAAAGAGACCGCGTCCCGAAGGCCTGTTTGGCTACCATCTTAGGCATTATAAACACATACTCGTCCGGCCGGTTGTTTTATTTATTTCTTCTCTTCTCTTTCTCCCTGGCTTGCTATTAGGTCGTCTGCTACTGCTGTTGTTTTACGTGAGCTCCTCCCGCTCTGGCCTCCCAACACGCGCCCCCCTCCCTGTCCAGATCAAACCACTGTTATATCTAGAGGCTGAAGAAAGAGGTGTGTGTGTGTGTGTGTGTGTGTGTGTGGGGATACAATTCCAGGAGGGAGGAGAACCGTGTGATGAATCTGGCGGTAAGTTTCTCGACTTGTTGATGGTGGCAGTTACGTGTCGATGACACGCGGTGACATTCATTAACCTTAATCTCTCTCTCTCTCTCTCTCTCTCTCTCTCTCTCTCTCTCTCTCTCTCTCTCTCTCTCTCTCTCTCTCTCTCTCTCTCTCTCTTCCGTCGTACAGGGTAATCTCATCTATTATTATTATTATTATTATTATTATTGTTATTATTATTATTATTGCTATTATTATTATCATTATTATTATTATTATTATTATTATTATTATTATTATTATACTTTCGCTGTCTCCCGCATTAGCGAGGTAGCGCAAGGAAACAAACGAAAGAATGGCCCAACCCACCCACATACACATGTATATGCATACACGTCCACACACGCACTTATACATACCTATACATTTCAACTTATACATATATATACACAACTTATATATATATATATATATATATATATATATATATATATATATATATATATATTTTTTTTTTTATACTTTGTCGCTGTCTCCCGCGTATTGCGAGGTAGCGCAAGGAAACAGACGAAAGAAATGGCCCAACCCCCCCCATACACATGTACATACACACGTCCACACACACAAATATACATACCTACACAGCTTTCCATGGTTTACCCCGGACGCTTCACATGCCTTGATTCAATCCACTGACAGCACGTCAACCCCTGTATACCACATCGCTCCAATTCACTCTATTCCTTGCCCTCCTTTCACCCTCCTGCATGTTCAGGCCCCGATCACACAAAATCTTTTTCACTCCATCTTTCCACCTCCAATTTGGTCTCCCTCTTCTCCTCGTTCCCTCCACCTCCGACACATATATCCTCTTGGTCAATCTTTCCTCACTCATTCTCTCCATGTGCCCAAACCATTTTAAAACAATCTCTTCTGCTCTCTCAACCACGCTCTTTTTATTTCCACACATCTCTCTTACCCTTACGTTACTTACTCGATCAGACCACCTCACACCACACATTGTCCTCAAACATCTCATTTCCAGCACATCCATCCTCCTGCGCACAACTCTATCCATAGCCCACGCCTCGCAACCATACAACATTGTTGGAACTACTATTCCTTCAAACATACCCATTTTTGCTTTCCGGGATAATGTTCTCGACTTCCACACATTTTTCAAGGCTCCCAAAATTTTCGCCCCCTCCCCCACCCTATGATCCACTTCCGCTTCCATGGTTCCATCCGCTGACAGATCCACTCCCAGATATCTAAAACACTTCACTTCCTCCAGTTTTTCACCATTCAAACTCACCTCCCAATTGACTTGACCCTCAGCCCTACTGTACCTAATAACCTTGCTCTTATTCACATTTACTCTTAACTTTCTTCTTCCACACACTTTACCAAACTCCGTCACCAGCTTCTGCAGTTTCTCACATGAATCCGCCACCAGCGCTGTATCATCAGCGAACAACAACTGACTCACTTCCCAAGCTCTCTCATCCCCAACAGACTTCATACTTGCCCCTCTTTCCAAGACTCTTGCATTTACCTCCCTAACAACCCCATCCATAAACAAATTAAACAATATATATATATATATATATATATATATATATATATATATATATATATATATATATATATATATACCCGTCCGTTGATTCGTTTGTCTTACTCGCTGAGAAGAAAATGTCTGCCGCTGTCATCTCTCATCTATCATTATTTACCTCATTTTTTTTTTTTTTTGTTTAACTTTCCTCCTCCTCCTCCTGCCCCCCAGCTGTAAGGTTCCATCTCCTTCACCAGCTATCACAGTGACCTTGCCTCCCTGGTTGTATAATGAACCTTATCTCTCGTCGTCATGACACGGCCTTGTGTCAAGTACTTATATATATATATATATTTTTTTTTCTTCTTGACTCAGCGTTCCTGCTATCTGTTAAGGTGATTCTGGCTCGTAAAACTGGTTTTGGCTCCCGCAGGGTGTTTGTTACTCGCAGACCTCGGCTACTTCCCTGTGATCCTGCCTTAATGTAATGTGTGTGTGTGTGTGGTTCTTAGGGGTGATGTCGTGATGGCGCGACTTACTATGTGGCGCTGCCGATGTGTGTTGACGCTCCCTCTCCCTCCGCCTCCCCACCGCAGTCGTGCGTCGCGTTGCATGACCGCCCGGGTTTTGCCGCACCTGACTGGGGATCACCTCTGTGGGCGCTCTCTCTCTCTCTCTCTCTCTCTCTCTCTCTCTCTCTCTCTCTCTCTCTCTCTCTCTCTCTCTCTCTCTCTCTCTCTCTCTCCTGCCGCTGTGAACCTTGTCATCTCCTCTTCGCCGTGTTGCCTCTTGACCTTGGCTTGACCTAATGTCTCCCGGCTGTGGCTCTCTGACGGACGTAGGCTGACTGGCTGGCCGGCCATCTGTCCCCTGGCGCTGTGACCCGGGTTTTTTTTTTAGTCGGGCTATCTTTTGGCATGGTGACCTAAGCTGGCTGGCTGACCGGCCAGCCATCTCGCGTCTCCTGTGATCCAGGCTCTCCTGTTGTGGCCCTTCGGGGACAGGAGACCCGTAGCGTGAGTGGTGGTAGTCTCCTCCTGCCGGCACCGTCAGTGGCCCCAGCCCGAAGGATGACCGGCATTATCTTATCAGCGTGCCTGATAACCTTCCCCACACCTGAATATGGAGGGGGAATTGCGCTGCCTCTCTCTCTCTCTCTCTCTCTCTCTCTCTCTCTCTCTCTCTGGGTGATTCTTTCTATAGTTTATTTTCCGGATGATTTTATTGCGTAGAGTATCGGGTTAATGTCTTACTGATATATGTATATATATATAAGGGGAGTGGGGGAGGAATGGGATGTATTTAGGGAATCAGTGATGGATTGCGCAAAAGATGCTTGTGGCATGAGAAGAGTGGGAGGTGGGCTGTTTAGAAAGGGTAGTGAGTGGTGGGATGAAGAAGTAAGAGTATTAGTGAAAGAGAAGAGAGAGGCATTTGGACGATTTTTGCAGGGAAAAAATGCAATTGAGTGGGAGAAGTATAAAAGAAAGAGACAGGAGGTCAAGAGAAAGGTGCAAGAGGTGAAAAAAAGGGCAAATGAGAGTTGGGGTGAGAGACTATCAGTAAATTTTAGGGAGAATAAAAAGATGTTCTGGAAGGAGGTAAATAGGGTGCGTAAGACAAGGGAGCAAATGGGAACTTCAGTGAAGGGCGCAAATGGGGAGGTGATAACAAGTAGCGGTGATGTGAGAAGGAGATGGAATGAGTATTTTGAAGGTTTGTTGAATGTGTCTGATGACAGAGTGGCAGATATAGGGTGTTTTGGTCGAGGTGGTGTGCAAAGTGAGAGGGTTAGGGAAAATGATTTGGTAAACAGAGAAGAGGTAGTAAAAGCTTTGCGGAAGATGAAAGCCGGCAAGGCAGCAGGTTTGGATGGTATTGCAGTGGAATTTATTAAAAAAGGGGGTGACTGTATTGTTGACTGGTTGGTAAGGTTATTTAATGTATGTATGACTCATGGTGAGGTGCCTGAGGATTGGCGGAATGCGTGCATAGTGCCATTGTACAAAGGCAAAGGGGATAAGAGTGAGTGCTCAAATTACAGAGGTATAAGTTTGTTGAGTATTCCTGGTAAATTATATGGGAGGGTATTGATCGAGAGGGTGAAGGCATGTACAGAGCATCAGATTGGGGAAGAGCAGTGCGGTTTCAGAAGTGGTAGAGGATGTGTGGATCAGGTGTTTGCTTTGAAGAATGTATGTGAGAAATACTTAGAAAAGCAAATGGATTTGTATGTAGCATTTATGGATCTGGAGAAGGCATATGATAGAGTTGATAGAGAAGCTCTGTGGAAGGTATTAAGAATATATGGTGTGGGAGGCAAGTTGTTAGAAGCAGTGAAAAGTTTTTATCGAGGATGTAAGGCATGTGTACGTGTAGGAAGAGAGGAAAGTGATTGGTTCTCAGTGAATGTAGGTTTGCGGCAGGGGTGTGTGATGTCTCCATGGTTGTTTAATTTGTTTATGGATGGGGTTGTAAGGGAGGTAAATGCAAGAGTCCTGGAAAGAGGGGCAAGTATGAAGTCTGTTGGGGATGAGAGAGCTTGGGAAGTGAGTCAGTTGTTGTTCGCTGATGATACAGCGCTGGTGGCTGATTCATGTGAGAAACTGCAGAAGCTGGTGACTGAGTTTGGTAAAGTGTGTGGAAGAAGAAAGTTGAGAGTAAATGTGAATAAGAGCAAGGTTATTAGGTACAGTAGGGGTGAGGGTCAAGTCAATTGGGAGGTGAGTTTGAATGGAGAAAAACTGGAGGAAGTGAAGTGTTTTAGATATCTGGGAGTGGATCTGTCAGCGGATGGAACCATGGAAGCGGAAGTGGATCATAGGGTGGGGGAGGGGGCGAAAATTTTGGGAGCCTTGAAAAATGTGTGGAAGTCGAGAACATTATCTCGGAAAGCGAAAATGGGTATGTTTGAGGGAATAGTGGTTCCAACAATGTTGTATGGTTGCGAGGCGTGGGCTATGGATAGAGATGTGCGCAGGAGGATGGATGTGCTGGAAATGAGATGTTTGAGGACAATGTGTGGTGTGAGGTGGTTTGATCGAGTAAGTAACGTAAGGGTAAGAGAGATGTGTGGAAATAAAAAGAGCGTGGTTGAGAGAGCAGAAGAGGGTGTTTTGAAATGGTTTGGGCACATGGAGAGAATGAGTGAGGAGAGATTGACCAAGAGGATATATGTGTCGGAGGTGGAGGGAACGAGGAGAAGAGGGAGACCAAATTGGAGGTGGAAAGATGGAGTGAAAAAGATTTTGTGTGATCGGGGCCTGAACATGCAGGAGGGTGAAAGGAGGGCAAGGAATAGAGTGAATTGGAGTCATGTGGTATACAGGGGTTGACGTGCTGTCAGTGGATTGAATCAAGGCATGTGAAGCGTCTGGGGTAAACCATGGAAAGCTGTGTAGGTATGTATATTTGCGTGTGTGGACGTGTGTATGTACATGTGTATGGGGGGGGGGGTTGGGCCATTTCTTTCGTCTGTTTCCTTGCGCTACCTCGCAAACGCGGGAGACAGCGACAAAGTATAAAAAAAAAAAAAAAAAAAAAAAAAATATATATATATATATATATATGACTTGCCTCTCGTCTCTGGAGTACTATACATTGCGTCTGTCAGATATACCGCCCTTGCGAACGGAAAATGGCAACTTTTTCAACAGATGTTGAAAAAAAAGTTTTCCTTAATTAACATTGCATGATGGAGGCAGTGTTGACCCATCGCTTTTTGTCGACGCGGATCGTAAAATCAGCTTTTGTTGACAGCAATACAGCAGAGTTGTTTACACGGCCAGTGATGTGCGTACAATGAGACCTGATTTTCATTGTATAGTGGCTCATTGTCAGGGTCGTTATACAGTTGTGGTGCTGGCCAGGTAGACATTGATATCAATGAGAGGTTCATTGTCGGTGTGTTGCCTGGCCAGATATAGACATCAATGAAAGGGTCATTGTAGGTGTGTTGCCTGGCCAGATATAGACGTCAATGAGAGGGTCATTGTAGATGGGTTGCCTGGCCAGATATAGACGTCAATGAGAGGTTCATTGTAGATGGGTTGCCTGGCCAGATATAGACATCAATGAGAGGGTCATTGCAGGTGTGTTGCCTGGCCAGATATAGACGTCAATGAGAGGTTCATTGTAGATGGGTTGCCTGGTCAGATATAGACATCAATGAGAGGGTCATTGCAGGTGTGTTGCCTGGCCAGATATAGACGTCAATGAGAGGGTCATTGTAGGTGTGTTGCCTGGCCAGATATAGACGTCAATGAGAGGGTCATTGCAGGTGTGTTGCCTGGCCAGATATAGACGTCAATGAGAGGTTCATTGTAGATGGGTTGCCTGGCCAGATATAGACATCAATGAGAGGGTCATTGTCAGTGTGTTGCCTGGCCAGATATAGACGTCACAACGTTCGCTTCGGGTCTTGTTGGCCGGCAAGACATCATTGGTGACATCCTACTTAATGTCTGTGGCTCCGTGGAGACGTCGCCACCACCACGGTAGACATGGACGAGAGGTCGACTGCGTCACGCGCGTATGTCACTGGCAGCGGGAGGGTCACTGTATAGGGCAGGGATTGGCTCGAGTTTATCCCTGAATAGGTAAGACTTCACTGATTGGTTCACTGTAGGTGTCACTGGACAGGTAGACGTCACTGATTGGTTCTTTGTAGGCGTCACTAGACAGGCGGACGTCACTAATTGGCTGACTGTGTGCGTGTGTGTGTGTGTGTGTGTAGGAAGGAGACGGGGTAAGCCTAGCTAGCAATCGTTCACACGCATTATCATGGGATTTCCCTCCTTATATGAACGCACATTGGCTCTAGCATCGCATTCTTCACATGAGCACCATATTCATAGAATGAATTTGTGACTTTTTATGAGCGGACCGTCTAGGGGAGGTGTGTGTGTGTGTGTGTGTGTGTGTGTGTGTGTGTGTGTGTGTGTGTACGTATCAGACGATAGCTTATCTCTCGAGTGAACACTTTGAATCACTCCCTCCTTGTATGGAAGCAGACGAAGAACAGGTTTTTTTTTTCTCCATACTCATAAGCTGTGTTCGTGTGTGAATAATGTGTGTTTGCTCAGGGAGATGTGACTGTGAGCTGGTGTCGGATTTAAACGCAACACTGTGTCACTGCTTGGGCTTGGAGCGTTTCCTCAGCACCACACACACACACACACACACACACACACACACACACACACACACACACACACACACACTGGAGTCAGCTCACGCCCTCCCTGCCACATCCTGGTCCCCATAACTCCCCATTTTTGTAAGTAAGACATAAAGGCTGCAGGGGTGATAAAAGCCTGGCAGGTAAAACCACGAGGAAACTTCATATTTTCCATTTTCTTGTGACTTTACCTGAAGCTTGTGTACACGCTGCTTGCGTACATTCTGAATATATATATATATATATATATATATATATATATATATATTTTTTTTTTTTCGTACTATTCGCCATTTCCCGCGTTAGCGAGGTAGCGTTAAGAACAGAGGACTGGGCCCTTGAGGGAATATCCTCACCTGGCCCCCTTCTCTGTTCCTTCTTTTGGAAAATTGAAAAAAAAACGAGAGGGGAGGATTTCCAGCCACCCGCTCCCTCCCCTTTTAGTCGCCTTCTACGACACGCAGGGAATACGTGGGAAGAATTCTTTCTCCCCTATCCCCAGGGATATATATATATATATATATATATATATAATATATATATATATATATATATATATATATATACACATATGATATGTGAATTATTGTGGTTCATTCTGCAGACGCTATTTTCTATTGCCTTGTTCGTCATGCTGTTCATGATCATTAGGTCGTACTGACGACGTTATGGGGTCAGATGGACAGGAGATCCCCTGGTTCCCTCCTTACGTTTATGCCCCGGGAAGGTCAGGGCCAAAGGCTAGGCCGTTACGTACCCAAGACGCGCGCTGTCATGCTGAAGGGTCGTACTGGTACTTCTGTACTGAAGTGCCGCGCCTTCGTGTTCAAGGCTCCTTCTGTCGTGCTCATGGTTGCTGTCGTCGTGGTCAAGGCTCTTATGGTAGTGCTCTTGCCACCTACTGTCGTTCTCAAGGGCTGTACTGTATAATGCTGGAGGGTCGCTGTCGTACTTAAAGCTTCCTGCTGTCGTTCTGTCGTGTCGAAGGCTCAAACAGTCGTGTTCATGGATCCGCTACTATTCAGTGTGATCAAGGCTCGGTACAGTCGTGCAGAAAGGTCACACTGTCGTGCTCAAGGTGTCGCACCATTCTTGAGAAGGATGGCTGGCTCGTCTCCCGTAGCGGTTGGTGTGGCTCACTGACCTTGGAACACACACACACACACAGGGCACCCTTCCGAGGGCTGAAGAGGATTAAGCCATCTTCCCTCCGGGCTGGATTAGCTCAACGACCTTGAGACATGCAGGAGCTGGGAGGGGCAACATGAGCTCTTGCGTTTTGAGGAAGCCGGAGAGGAGGTGGGTCATTGAAGGCGTGTTTGTTCTCTTGGCTTCGCTTATTTTCTTCAGCCTCGAGACGCGCAGGAGGGGGAACCACCAAGGAAGGGGGTGTCGCTGCTCTTGTAGGCTGGGCTAGGTAGCTCGCTTTCCAGCCCTGAGACACGCAGGAGGCAAGAGCACCAGTCCCTCAAGGGATGAGGTACCTGAGGCTCCTTCAGCAGTGGCTGTCTTCCACATCAGCCAGCCTGCAGAGAACCAGACATCCATTACTGACGGGGCCGATGGAGAAGTAAGGTGTGTGTGTGTGTGTGTGTGTGTGTGTGTGTGTGTGTGTGTGTGTGTGTGTGTTTGTTTTGATAGGTTTACCCCGCCAGGTCCTGAAGGCAAGCAACTCTGGCCACCTTGTTTACTGCATATCTGGCAGCGATGGCTGTCGCGTCTTGTCACAAGTTCCTTTAAAGTAGCGGATTCAAGACGGCTAATCTCGTGCGACGTATTTGGCCAGATATCCTGGGATGCCGAAGCTGTGAGGAGCCAGTGTGGCACGAACGGGGATGGAGTCGCTCAACTTAACGCTAGTATACTCAACGAGCCTTGGTGCTTGACATGATAGACACACACACACACACACACACACACACACACACACACACACAGCCTTGCCCGCCACGGGCTGGAGAGAGAGAGAGAGAGGTGGGATTCCATATCAGTCAGCCAATGGAAAGACAAGCGACGTGGCCAAGTAGTGTGTCTCACACACGCACACACACAACCTCGTAAAGGATCCACAGATGGGTCGAGCAAGTGATACAGGTTGACACGTCCAGGCCTCATACCCACGGGTCACCCTCAGTGAGATAGACACACACACACACACACACACACACACACACACACACACACAGGCTGAGGATGTGTCGCCGTCTCCCACCACGGGGTATAGATGGGGCTCAGTGTGTCCATTTAACCCCGCGGAACGTAGGCTAGTGGTGGTGTGTCCTTCCTCCCAGGTACAAAACTGGTCTGGTGGTGTGTCCAGGTACCGTAGCACAGGACACATGCTGGTGATGTGTCCAGGTAAGCCAAGCTGTGTGAGGGGGTGACAGAGCCTCCACAGTCAACGCGTCTTGCAAACCAATGATCCCACATGGACTGGCTAGGCTAGGACCAGCACCGTAAGCGGCGTTGAGGAGGTGTGGTTCGTTAGCTAATCTTATCCCGCCTCTCCTTATGGCATTCCTCACATAACACATGGATGGTCTGGTGATACGGCCCAAAGATAGCAGTAGCAATTGACGTTATGGTGACGTGCTTCAATGTTATATATATATATATATATATATATATATATATATATATATATATATATATATATATATATATATATTTATATATATATATCTCCATGAGTCCATGGTGGAAATGATACACGATAAGTTCCCAAGTGCACTTTCATGCAATAATCACATCATCAGGGGAGACACAAGAAAGAAATATAAACAGCCAGTTGATATACAGCGAGTCAGTGTGGAGTAGTACCGAATAGTCGTTTTCTGGCGGAAGTACACCGCTGGCCTTCGTCAGTAGTAGTAGGTCTTGACGCCAACCCTCTTCCGTGCCGTGTCTTAACTACGTCGTCTTTGTAGGTGGGGGGAACCGACGACGCTTATAAGGCTTCAGTCATTACGTGTAGGCCGAGGGTGTGTGTGTGTGTGTGTAGTGGCTGCTAGGTGGTAGAGAAGAGCTGTCTTAGGTCATCGACGGTTTACACAAAACCCATGGGTGTCGTTGACCTCGGGGCCTCGTGACCTTCCCCTCTAAGGGTCAGGGACAGTTTGGCTGGGTTATCATGCCCAAGGGTCGTCAAGTCGTCCTGAAGGATCGTCTCGTCGTGCTCAGGGAGTTGAGATTACACACACACACACACACACACACACACACACACACACACACATTACGGTATAACGCATTACGGTTCACTTCCCGTCAAAGGAAGCTGACCTCCTGACTCAGTCACATGTCAGTCATGCCACACGCGACTGATTTGCTACACCACACATGACACTCATAGTAGAACACATGACACATTATTATTTTTCGACACGTCTGACATACATCAGAGAACTGACACATATGTATATCAGGTTTACTCAAAGAAAAACGTAAGTTTAACTTAGGCTTCCACTGCCAACCATTACTCAATCACCAGCTTCTGCAGTTTCTCACCCGAACAGCCACCAGCGTTGTATCATCAGCGAACAACAACTGACTCACTTCCCTAGCCCTCTCATCCACAACAGACTGCATACTTGCACCTCTCATCAAAACTCTTGCATTCCATTAACTGTATCTCTCTCTCTGCCTTGACTTATTAACAGTGGTTAGGCCATGTCAGAAGAAAAAAAAGAAAGAAAAAAGATTGAGAATGAATTGCGAAACGTCTTCTGTAGCAGCAAAGCTGAATATAGATAAGAATACGACCAGGTGAAACTGAACAAGGCAATAGTGAAGATCATATAGAGATTAGAACAGGTTTGTTGTGTTTATGTACACTTGGACGCTTAAAGACTGAGCTAGTTTAATTTATTTTACGTCTGATTTAAAACGGTTAGCTTCATATATATATATATATATATATATATATATATATATATATATATATATATATATATATATATATATATATAGGGAGCGGGGATCTGGAAATCCTCCCCTCCCGTTTTTAATTTTCCAAAAGAAGGAACAGAGAAAATGGTTAAGTTAGGATATTCCCTCTAAGGCTGTCTTCTGTTCTTAACGCTACCTCGCTAAGGCGGGAAATGGCAAATATGTATAAAAAGAAAGAAAAAAGAATATATATATATATATATATATATATATATATATATATATATATATATATATATATATATATATATATATGTGTGTGTGTGTGTGTGTGTGTGTGGACGTGTATGTATATACATGTGTAGGGGGGTGGGTTGGGACATTTCTTTCGTCTGTTTCCTTGCGCTACCTCGCAAACGCGGGAGACAGCGACTCGTCGCGTTTTCCTTTCCCCTGGCGGTAGAACATGGGGGGGGATGGATGTACGCTGTGATGGGTGTGCACAGTCAATTTGCCGGGGACACCGGCGCAAATCAATCAGTCAGTGTGATGGTTGGATCGAGTCTTGATAGTTTAAACGTCCTTAGAACGGTGGTGGGTAAAAGGTCTCCTGTAGGAGGAGTTCCCCACTGGTAGGGTGTTGGCAGTTAGTTGTCAGCAAGCTCTCTCTCTCTCTCTCTCTCTCTCTCTCTCTCTCTCTCTCTCTCTCTCGCTCGCTCGTGGGTCGTGCCTTCAGGTCGTGCCTGATGAGTGCGGATCACCATGTGTGTGTGTGTGTGTGTGGGAGGGGGAGGTGTGACCTGCCAGCCCGTCCACCCCGGCTCCCGCCGCGCGTCTAATCACTGGACCATTTACACAGGTCGTCAGCATAATCAAGGTGAAACTGTGACTTCCGACAGGTTTTGCTTGAAGATTTCCTTATTTGGAAGTCGATGCCTGCGCCCTCACCTGACGGCCGGGACGCTCCCGAGAGGCGTCACAGGACGTTCCAGAGTGGCGTCGCAGGACGTTCCAAGAGAGGCGTCACAGGACGTTCCAGAGAGGCGTCATAGGGCGTTCCATAGAGGCGTCACAGGACGTTCCGGAGAGGTGTCACAGGACGTTCCATAGAGGCGTCACAGGACGTTCCAGAGAGGCGTCGCAGGACGTTCCCGAGAGGCGTCGCAGGACGTTCCAGAGAGGCGTCGCAGGACGTTCCAGAGAGGCGTCACGGGACGTTCCATAGAGGCGTCACGGGACGTTCCATAGAGGCGTCACAGGACGTTCCATAGAGGCGTCACAGGACGTTCCATAGAGGCGTCACAGGACGTTCCATAGAGGCGTCACAGGACGTCCCAGAGAGGCGTCACAGGGCGTTCCAGAGAGGCGTCACAGGACGTTCCCGAGTGGCGTCACAGGACGTTCCATAGAGGCGTCACAGGACGTTCCAGAGAGGCGTCACAGGACGTTCCAGAGAGGCGTCGCAGGACGTTCCAGAGAGGCGTCACGGGACGTTCCATAGAGGCGTCACAGGACGTTCCATAGAGGCGTCACAGGACTTTCCAGAGAGACGTCACAGGACTTTCCAGAGAGGCGTCACAGGACGTTCCCAAGGCGTCACAGGACGTTCCATAGAGGCGTCACAGGACGTTCCATAGAGGCGTCACAGGACGTTCCCGAGAGGCGTCGCAGGACGTTCCAGAGAGGCGTCACTTCCTTTCAGGGATCTGGTCGTGGCTTCCAGGGATTGCCTCCAGGCGCAGCAGTGGAGGTGATACTCGCACTTATGGTCTCTTGTCGTTGAGGATAAACTGAAGGTCGTAGTGTACAGTATGTGTGTGTGTGTGTGTGTGTGTGTGTGTGTGTGTGTAACTAACGGCCAGAGCTTCTTCAGGAGGGTCCTCCTGGGTACGTAGGGGTTTCTACCTGCACCTCTGGACGCTGATGTATGTGCATCACGTTAGACTGGAGTGTTGTGGACATTGTTAACTGCGCCTTTATAATGGTAGTAACGTTAGACTGGAGTGTTGTGGACATTGTAAACTGCGCCTTTATAAGGGCAATAACGTTAGACTGGAGTGTTGTGGACATTGTAAACTGCGCCTTTATAAGGGCAATAACGTTAGACTGGAGTGTTGTGGACATTGTAAACTGCGCCTTTATAAGGGCAATAACTTGTGTTGGACTGGACGCCCCCGATCGGCAATTATGTTCTAATTGGGAATCTTGTAAATTCGCGTCTTAAGGTCTCAAGTGTTGCTGGTCGAGTCACTTTCTCTCTCTCTCTCTCTCTCTCTCTCTCTCTCTCTCTCTCTCTCTCTCTCTCTCTCTCTCTCTCTCTCTCTCTCGTGGTTCGACGTGTCCCGCTGGTTGGAGATGGTGTTGCGTCGAGAAATTATTACCTGGTGTCCAGCCCAGACCAGACCAGCCCAGCCCTGCCCAACCCAACCTTGTCCCATCCAAACCCCTCAGCCCAGCCCAGCCCACGCACGCTTCAGAGTAATGGTGTGTGTGTGTGTGTGTGTGTGTGTGTGTGTGTGTGTGGTTTATTGCTGCTTGTCTGTATGTTGGTCTCATGGCAAAGACCGAAGGTCTACAGAATCCATCAAGAAATAAATGCTGGTAGAGTCTGTTGTGGGCGGGTGATGTTATGTTTGTTTGTTTTTTTATTTGTATGTTAGTAAAGCAAGACATTGATTCGAAACTAACTAACCACTCATGAAATCAGACACACACACACACACACACACACACACACACACACACACACACACACACACACACACACACACATCCTCCTTGATTCCACCTTCAGTTATTCAGTTAGATCCATACACGCGAGACACTGCCGTAGTGGGGGTGAGGTTAGTGCTTGTTAATCCCCGTCGATTGAGCTGGGCGATGCGACCCTGGAGTACGATTTTACGACCTTGGAGACCGACGTTACGACCTAGGATGCGACGTTACGACTCTTGAGCACGACGACGGTACGACCCTTGGGCGTGATGACGCAGCCGTTGACCTGACCGTTCACAGATTGGTCAATAAACGTCACGCCATGATACCTAAAGGGTCGCACGATCGCGTTCAAGGGTCGCATCGTCGTGCTCCAGGGTCGCTTCATCTTACACAAGGGTCGCACCGTCGTACACATGGGTCGTGCCGTCGTGCTCACGGGACGCATCGTCGTGCTCCAGGATCGTTCCATCTTAACACTTGCAAGGGTCGTACCGTCGTACAGAAGGGTCGTACCGTCGTGCTCAAGGAATGACATGAGCACATCCTGGACGCTGCTGGGGGAGGAGGGCTTTTGTGTTTCATCATGTGGTGCTTAAGGTGTTTCACTCGTAGAATACATTCCATCAGATGTGTTCCTGTAGTCGTCGTTCTGGGCACCAGGGGTGCATATCGAGTGTCGCCTCGGCCGTGCAGTCTGCCGCAGCAGTGGGAAGGGGAAGAGGAAATAAAATTATCGCCGAATACTAAATGGGGTGCCCTTGTGTTGGGGGCCCGACGCTGCTGGTGGTGGTGGTGTCGAGCTGGAGCAGTGGTGTCGCTGGTGATGTTGTAGAGTTGGGATTGACGGTGATGCTGATGTAGAGATGGACCAGTGGCAGTGAAGAGCTGGAGACTAATGGTGATGTAGGAGCTGAATTGATGGTGGTGGTGGTGTCGGTGAAGAGCTGGACTGGCAGTGGCGGTGTTGAAGAGCTGGTCCAACATGTGATGGTGCTGTTGGTGTCTTGGAGACACGTTGCCTTCTGAAACCATACAAGTATAAGCGGGTGTGTCTCCCCTTCTCGCTCCTCACAAGGTACAGACAGTACTGGGTAGTACCAGTGAATCTACACGCACACACCCGCACCCCCCCACCCCAGGACTTGTTAGTATCAGTGAATACCTTCCCCCCTCAGTCATAGTCGTAACCTGTGAGGGCATTGGAGTCAAGCACGTCGAGTAATGCACTTGAGTGAAGAACTTCGTTCCCACGCCCCAGTCGAGTGTGTTGGGTGGTGGTGTGTTACAGTCATGCCGTACACTGTGCATATTGTTCATGCTACTGTTACTTACTCCACGTAGTTTTGTTTTACTATCTACACTTGTGCAGGTCACTCCTGACTCGACCCTTACTGCCCGTCGCGTAGATGTATTCGTCCTGAATACTGATATTGTGTTCTATGTTGATGTTTCGCTCCGCGCGCATCCAGTGCCGTTCCCACACTCCTCTGGCTGGGTCAGTGGGAGGCAAGAGCTCTGACGTCAGAAGGACGCGTGGCAAGGCCCTGTACACACAGAGGGCTGGTCTGTACGGCGGACCTTGCCAGTATTGAGAGTCTCCCCTCCTCCTCCTCCTACTCGTACTTCTCCTACTCCTCCTCCTCCTCCTCCTCCTCCTCCTCCTCCTTTCCTCACCAAGCTATACGAGGTTGTCGTGACCTGAAGTAAGCAAGGCAAGGCTACGTACTGTCAGAAAAAGAAAAGAATGTTCAAGGAAGGAATGTGTTGCCATGGACGGTAGCGGAACATGAGGCACGTTGGAGTGTCGCGAATCCTCATGCCACAAATAGGTGATGGTTGTGGCCTGGGGAAGGTAGCGGAGCTGTAGAGCAGATGAATGCTAAACTTGTAGAACGGATGACTCGCTCTTCACGGCTGCCACTGCTTAGATTGTCTGTTGGTTGTTCGTCAGCACTGCTGGCACTGCTTTGTGGCTTCTTTTGTTGTTATTGATCACTGCTTGATTGTCTGTTGACTGGTAGACTCGCTGGTTGTTTAGGATAATTGCCCAGTGGTGGCGATGCTGACCTCTGCTTAACCTGCTATGCTGGACCTTTGCTAACTTGCTAATTTTTCAGTTACTGTCATGTTGTTAGCGAGGTGTGTGGAGTGACGGATTGCTCCCTTCACAGCTCCTGCTCCGGTCTGCTGCTTGCTGGTGGTAATCCTGGGCGGCAAACTGTTGGTTGTGGCGTCTTTAGAGCAGCTGGTTAATGTCTGCACAGTTAGTGATCCAACCTTATATTTTTTTTTTTATAATGGCCTCATGAGCACGAGAGCACAAGCGCTTGGCCTGGCGCTACACCTGGTGGGGAAGGACGGGCCATGATACCCCTCTAAAGGCGCGTCGCGTCGTCTTCCTGAAGAAGAAGAAGAAGAAGAAGAAGAAAGGTTGAAAACTTTATGATCTGTCATGTTATTTTGGAAGTTGTGCCTTAAGACCCTCACAGGTTTCCTCCACGTCTGCTTCTCATCTCATCTGGCAGCTGAGAAGCCTCACCATATTGTTGTTGACTATGGTGCACCCCTCCCCCAGGGGTCGCTGAACCTACCCAAGAGTTAGGTCCTTATTCCCTTGTCCTGTTGTTGTTGTTGTTGTCGGAGTGGCTAAACTTGCCTCGCTGTTGATGCCTGGGTAACTTGTCTTGCTGGGGGGGGGGGGGGGGGGGGGGTTGACGGGATTACCCGCTGGAGGGGGTGTTGTAGTGGTGGCTGGTCCACACTGGTCCTGCTGCAGTTGGAAGCTGTAAACATTGACCCCCCTCCCACGCTGTTTATTTGATCACCATAACTGGGACTTGCAGCACAGTGAGTTCAGTCTGGTTACACACTTGTGTTTGGGGGGGGGGACAGCGCCACAAGACGCGGAGCTGATTGGAATCGCAGGACTGAAGCCCTCCGGAATATATTTGGTCCAGCGTGGCCACAGTGCCTGTGTGCGTCGCGATGACGGAGGGTAGAGGGATGTGTGGGGTGACGGGCGCTCTGTGGTGGTGTGGGTGGCGTACAGGTGCGAGTCGTAGAGGACTGTATGATGAGCGGTGGTGGCGGAGACGAGGTGGTGGTGGAGATGAGGTTGTGGTGATGGGGGGTAGGCGGTCATGGATGTTATGATGGTGAGGATTAGCGGTGGTGGATGTGTTGAAGGAGGCTAGGTAGTGGTTGAATAAGCAGCGGTGTGAGTGGGTAAGTGAGGGGCAGCAAAGATGATGGTGGTGAGGGGTGCAGATGATGATGGCTGTGATAGGAGGGAGGTAGGGTGGTGGTGATGATGATGATGATGGCCAGGTATCGGGAGATGAGATAATGGGACTCAGCGCGCTTGTCATGACCTAACGCGAAATTACTTCTCATGCTTCTTCCATCCTTCCTTCCTTCCTTCCTTCCTTCCTCCCTGTTACCGTTACGTGACTACCTCCTCCTTGCTGTTCCTGGCGTCAGCTCGTGCCACCTTAGCACCTCCATACCCTTGCTGGTGTTCCTTGCTTACAGTGTCTCAACCTCAGCTGTTAACTACACATGCTGGAACGTCGGCGCTGATGCCTCGCCACTCCAGATGACACGTCCTCTGGCTCGGTTACACACGGCTGTGATGACCTGTCACGGACGGCACACGGCTGTGTCACGGACGACACACGGCTGTGATGATCTGTGTCACGAACGACACACGGCTGTGATGATCTGTGTCACGGACGACACACGGCTGTGATGATCTGTGTCACGGACGACACACGGCTGTGATGATCTGTGTCACGGACGACACACGGCTGTGATGATCTGTGTCACGGACGACACACGGCTGTGATGATCTGTGTCACGAACGACGCACGGCTGTGCCACAGACGACACACGGCTGTGATGATCTATGTCGCGGACGTCCTCTCCTGTTCTCTCTCTCTCTCTCTCTCTCTCTCTCTCTCTCTCTCTCTCTCTCTCTCTCTCTCTCTCTCTCTCTCTCTCTCGTGTAGATTGAAGTCTGTGTTCATCATTTGGCTTCACTTGTGTTCTGGTGTATTCTTGTTCGTCAGTGTGTTCAGTGCCGGAATATTTCCACTTGTATTCTGATACATGAATTTAGTACGGCTGAGGCGATACATTGCTCATCTATTCTTGGGATTGTGATGTTGTATTCTCGTACATTGATTATGTATCACTGGAATGTTGTATGTTGTATTCTGATACATTGCTTATTGTCTGGTGGAATAATCAGAATGTACGAATATTTAATGAGACGTTATGAATATTACTGTTTTTATTTTGTCTGATGTATTTAGGAATTTTTCATTAGAATTTTGCTGCATCCGAAAGATTTTCATTATGATTGATCGTCGGATTTGATGAAATGTGTTTCTCTAACCCACTTTCTGCAGCTGCTTCTTATGGGAAAGTAAAACTGGAGGGGAGGATTTCCAGCCTCCTTCTCCTGACCCCTTTTTAGTTGCTTTTTACGTCACGTAGGGAATACGTACGAAGTATTCTTTCTTCCCGATCATCAGGGATTATATATATATATATATATATATATATATATATATATATATATATATATATATATATATATATATATATATATATACTGTCTACACGAGATTACACCTTCGAATTACAGGTCACATATGGCTGTATCATTATCCGTACAGCCTCGTCAGAGAACTCCTTACCCCCAGAGGAGTCTGAATTTCTCTGCTACTGAAAGTAGCGCAGCCTTGAGCTGCAGGGAGCCTTTAGAAAGGACCTAGACAACACCGCCAAGACTCTCTCCCACCAGTTGTTCGTGGTGTAAGTAGAAGTAAGTAGATATACACTGTGGGGGAAAAAAAATGAATAATCGGGTCACTCAGTCATCATTGCGCATTCTGAACTTTAACTTGTTTTGAGGATTCTTTAACCCCCCCTTGTTGCCCCAGACTTCCTTCTCGGTCTGTTATAATCCTGAGTAGTGTTCCTAATTGCAGTAATAGGTTCATACTTATGCTGGCGGTCAATTAGGTGGTTAAAGGGCGTATAATGAAGCCTGATGATATTGTGTTACGGTAATTAGTCTGTGGTTGTTTGGTCTCTGTGATGTGTGGTTGTCTGGTCAATGTGGTCTGTGGTTGTCTGGTCTCTGTGGTGTGTGGTTGTCTGGTCTCTGTGGCCCATGGTTGTCTGGTCTGTGTGGTGTGTGGTTGTCTGGTCTCTGTGGTCCGTGGTTGTCTGGTCTCTGTGGTGTGTGGTTGTCTGGTCTCTGTGGTGTGTGGTTGTCTGGTCTCTGTGCTCCGTGGTTGTCTGGTCTCTGTGCTCCGTGGTTGTCTGGTCTCTGTGGTCCGTGGTTGTCTGGTCTCTGTGGTCCATGGTTGTCTGGTCTCTGTGGTCCGTGGTTGTCTGGTCTGGTATCTGATCTGTGGTTGTCTGGTCTCTGTGGTGTGTGGTTGTCTGGTCTCTGTGGTGTGTGGTTGTCTGGTCTCTGTGGTGTGTGGTTGTCTGGTATCTGTGATGTGTGGTTGTCTGGTCTCTGTGATGTGTGGTTGTCTGGTCTCTGTGGTGTGTGGTTGTCTGGTCTCTGTGGTCCGTGGTTGTCTGGTCTGGTATCTGATCTGTGGTTGTCTGGTCTCTGTGGTGTGTGGTTGTCTGGTCTCTGTGGTGTGTGGTTGTCTGGTCTCTGTGGCCCGTGGTTGTCTGGCCTCTGTGGTGTGTGGTTGTCTGGTCTCTGTGGTCCGTGGTTGTCTGGTCTCTGTGGTGTGTGGTTGTCTGGTCTCTGTGGCCCGTGGTTGTCTGGCCTCTGTGGTGTGTGGTTGTCTGGTCTCTGTGGTCCATGGCTGTGTGGCCTCTTTGGAGGGGATCTTTTGACTGATGGAGGGGTTACTTGTTTGTTGATCGACTGGTCGAACACAGCGACTGGTTGAACACAGCGACTGGTTGAACACAGCGAGGAGTTGAACACTGGTCTCCACACAGCGACTGGTTGAACACTGGTCTCCCCTTGATCATACAGTTGTGTACTTTACTACGGGAGTTACAGAACTCGAGGGAGGGTAAAGTCACCTGTATGCTACACTGTATATACCTTGCCAGGCAACTCACTGTAAGTATCCTGGAACAATTCAAGGATTTTACTCTGGAATTCTGGTAGCGGGGTGCGTCTACACACACACACACACACACACACACACACACAGGCACACACATACACACGAGCCCCACTGCACACGGTACAGACGCAGCGGAGGTCCTTGCCTCGGCTTGAGGTTCCAGAGACAGCTGGTGGCTGCTGGTGGTGGTGGTGGTAGGGGCAGCAGCGCTGCTGCGCAGGGTCCCCCCGCCTGGCATGTCAGTGAGAGCCATGTTGATCTAGATCACTCTGAGGTGGGGGGAGAACCTAGTCAGTCTAGTGTTGACCTTGTTGATCGTTTTTGCGCCTATGTGATCGTCCTTGTGTGTGTGTGTGTGTGTGTGTAACCTAGTATAGTGTGAGCCCCTCACCCCCGCCACAGCCCTTCACTAACTAAGACAGAGAGGATGGCCACCATTAGCGGGAGAGATGTGAGGCAAAATATAAGCGGCAGCGGTGGCTGCATCCCGCCCAGTAGCGCCACACCACGAAGATTCAGGCTTGAATTATAAACAGGATTTTTTTTTTTCTATACCAATTAACAGCACCAGTGATGTGTGTGTGTGTGTGTGTGTGTGTGTGTGTGTGTGTGTGTGTGTGTGTGTGTGTGTGTGTGTGTGTGTGTGTTGCTTTTCTGCTTTATAACTGTCTGTCTATGTAAGTGTGTGTGTGTGTCTATCTATGCACCTCTGTCAGTCTGTCTGTTTATCTGTTAATCTGTCTGTGTGTCTTCGTGTCTATCTATCTATCTGTATATAAATATAGCTTCGTCTCTTCGATGTATATCAAATGACTGTTATATTTCTCTCTTTTGTCTCCCCTGATGTGATTATTACACGAAATTGCACTTGGGAACTTATCGTGTTTCATTTTCCCCGTGGACTCACAGGAATATATATATATATATATATATATATATATATATATATATATATATATATATATATATATATATATATATATATATATATATATATACATACACGTATGCATATATGTAGTTATGAATTAAGGTGGGTATAATGATTGCATATATGTAGACACACGTTCCACGTACATGTACATATGAGTACATTAACACATCCTTTACCCTCCCCCCACACTCACAACGCATCCTACCGCTCATTAAGCCGTGAGCCGGGAACGTTAGCACTAAAGCACTTAACTCCAGAGAGAGATTCACGGTGTCAGACGTTATATGATGGGATTACCGCTACATTTCAAGCGCCCGCCGCGTTCGTAATAAGTATTTAGTGTCCATGTGAAGCTCCACCTAATTGTGTGTGTGTGTGTGTGTGTGTGTGTGTGTGTGTGTGTGGACAATTACGGGTTTACCAAATGGCGTCCTAGCTACGTCTCTTTGTTGTATATTAGCTGACTTATATTTCTCTCTTGTATCTCCCCTGATGATGTGATTATTACACGAAAGTGCACTTAGGAACTTATCGTGTTTCATTTTCCCCGTGGACTCATACATATATATATATATTTACAAACACACACACTTCAGTATTACGCCAAGGTACTCGTTCATCAATGAGCCACCCGGAAGGGAGGAGGATTAGCTGAATGTGGCTCTGAAGTTGGATGCCTGCCTGTCCGGGGTTTCCAACCCTGGTCCAGCGTTTGTGTATTATTATTATTATTATTATTATTATTATTATTATTATTATTATTATTATTATTATTATTATTACTATTATTATAAGATACGTTCATATTACTTGGTGATCCTCACTCTGTCTCTATTATTATTTGTTCATCTAGAGGCAGTGGTAAAGTAAGGAGGAGGAGGGGATGTTAAGGGATTTCAGGAAGCGGCGGAGGGACTGGCAGAGGCGGAGGAGGCTTGAAGGAGTGGCATAGCGAGGAGCACCAGTGGTGTGGCTGGTCACCCTTCCTCATGGTGAGGGCAGTATTGTGTGTCCCGCTGAGCAAGACTTATTCCCGGGTTTTACCGTCATACTCAAGGGTCGCACCGTCGTGCTCAGGGGTTGCACCGTCGTGCTCCAGGGTCGCGCCGTCGTGCTCAAGGGTCGCACCGTCGTGCTCAAGGGTCGCACCGTCGTGCTCAAGGGTTGCACCGTCGTGCTCCAGGGTCGCGCCGTCGTGCTCAAGGGTTTTGAGAGTACGAACTCTTGGATGTGTCTTTTCACCACAGTCTCAGTGCTAAATCAACTGTACCGTCGCACCACTGACTAGCCAATGCGGTGCACGCTTGGTGCCACGTACCTTCACTCCCCACACCACTGACTAGAAAATGTGGTACACTTGAGAAGCAACGTAACCTATCCTCCGCCAGTTGAATCATTTCCTTTGACAAATTGAAATGATAAAATAATCTTTGTTCTTGGATGTTCTGACCATACGTAAGAGGTCAGTAAAGAAAGCAGAGCATCAGAGGAATACATTATTTTTTTTTAATTTCTTATTATGAAAAGACAAAATCTTCATGTAGATATGATGAGAGATCAAAGGAGGGAGTAGCATTTGATGTGCTGTACTATGCCTCCAAGAAATGGACAGATCCAACAACACAATAGCAGAGAGGCTGTTTGTGGCCCCTTGGAAAAAAAAAAGAGAGAGACAAAAGAAAACGTCACATTACGTGGCCGGGAATGTCAGTTTATCAAGGGAGATGTTCGGGTTCCACACACACACACACACACACACACACACACACACACACCAGGGGAGCTCATCCCTTACAGTCCTCGGCTCATGTTGTTGTAGCGTACGGGAGCACGGCCTGGGGTACAGGGTGGTGACCTCTTCCTCCCCGACCACTCTGAATTTAAGATCTTGACCACGACGGTACGATCCTTTGAACACGATGGCACGATCCTTGAGCACGTAGGTCAGTCCCTGAACACTACAGGGCCGATCCCTGGGTATGATAGCCTGGTCCCTGACCTGACCCTGGTTGTACCATCATTGTGCTGGTGTGGCGGTAGAAAGTACTGCATCTGCCTCGATCAGGAGGTCAGGCGTCCTGTGTTTGTCCATTGTGCCCGCGTGGTGGCAAGAGGGATTACTGATGGATGGGCACCCGTGGTCGCATTCGTGTATGAAGGGGGGAACCGTTGTGGGTCAAGTTGGTGTCTGTGTCACGGGTTATGGCACAGTAGCGGCACCGGAACAGATGATGGCCCGGGGGGGAACTGTAAGGCTCCGTGACTCGGGCAGCGAGCGGTTTCCCTGATCAGGTAACCCGCTGAGGCGGCAGTAGCCATACCTGCCGATGGAAGGACTGGCTCCTGTGTGCTCCGTCCTGAAATCCAGGGAGGCGATTCACACGGAGTGGGGATCGTAGGTTTTTGGAGGTATGCAGGGAGGAATAGCGAACGGTGGAAGGCTTGGTTGTTGGCGAGAGGCGGGAGTGAGTGATTAACAGGGAGGGCTTGTGGTGAGTGTTGGTAGGTAGCGCGTAGTGGGGTGCGGGGTCATGAGAGAGGCGGTAATAAGTGAGAGGTGAGTGAGCGAGTAGCGAGTGAGTGGGATAGTGGCTGTGTCAAAAGTAGGGAGGCTGGCCAGGGTGTGAGGGGGGCAGTGGCCACACACACCCGGGCACTCTTGATGGAGAGTCGTCAACACGTTCCGAGTTAGAATGATGACCGCTAATTTTAAAACGACAACGAGAGAGAGAGAGAGAGAGAGAGAGAGAGAGAGAGAGAGAGAGAGAGAGAGAGAGAGAGAGAGAGAGAGAGAGAGAGAGAGAGATTAACGGGCAAGGGAGGGAATGAGAAATTATATACATATGTATGGATGCCAGGTCTTCTCGAGAGAGTTACGGTGAGGCGGGTGGACGAGGTTGACTCGCGGGGTTGTTGTTGTTGTTGTCATATGTGCGGTGGGTGGAGGGAGTGAGGTCACAGCAGAGCAGCAACAACAAACCTGGATTATTTTAGGATTGCTTCTACAGAGGGAGGAGGGTGGCCGAGGGGAGACCGGGCGATGGCGAGGAAGAGGACGGGGGTGTGGAAGGAGAGAGAGAGGGGGGAAAGTGGAGAGAGTGAGGGTTTTGGGGAGAGGGAGGGAAGGGGCTGCGGCACGGGTAGGGGCGGCAGACTTGGCATCCGGCTGAAGTCAGTGACCCTCCCTCCCTCCCTCTTCTTGTCCAAGGTCATACACTCTAACCTTGTTGTGCCTCACTGCCACCAACACTCTTCCTCACTCCCCCCTACCCCACCACCCCTCATACTTTGCACCCATACCTACCCTCCCCGCACAACACCCACGCCTTCACACACTCCACCACCCACCCCCATCACATTCCTGCTCCTACAGTCACTCCCACAATTCCCCTCCACAGTGCCCCCACAGGCAGGACTGACTCTCCCGTTCAGTCAAGCCCGTGTGAGGTGAAGACCGGGTTTCGCGAAGGTGATGACCCGCCGCGTTTATCGTCAGGTACGCGTACTACGGAGACGACTTGCGACAGCTGGAGCTACGCAGTGCCCGGGGAACGCATGTGTCTTGTGCCCAAGGGGCCCTTGGGGTTGGAGAGGCTGCGGCAGGGGCCCCTGGGATTGGAGAGGCGGCGGCAGGGGTCCCTGGGGCTGGAATTACTGCGTCGGGGGCCCCTGGGGTTGGAGAGGCGTGGGGTCCCCCAGGGGTTGGAGAGGCGGAGGTGGCGCGTGCGAGCGAGACTTGCTCTCCTAAAGTGGAGTAAAATCGGGTCAGGTGCTGACGGCTGTGTATCTAGATATGATAAAGATTAAAACCTTTCATTCCCCTGAATCATTTGTTGGGTAAGTTTATACTGATATCATTGGTTCAAGAAAAAAAAAAAGATCCTTGATTCAATAGATTACAGGGGCGCAGTTCCCGCCCGTCGTTGCAGGGTATCGCTGTCATTACTGGCTCCTATGATGCCCCCGACACTGCAAGTAAAAAGAAGAATGATTCACTTAAGAGGGTGAGGGCCACGGGTTCTCCCCCCGGCCTCCGATCCTCTTCCTTCTTAAGACTTAACCTCCCAAACAGCAGACCAGTCTGGAAGTTAGTGTACAGTTAGTCTGCGTGGTATACTTATGCATACAAGTATACGTATGCATACAGCTACAGTCTTTCTCGCACTGTAGCCACTCATTTAGCCATCTAATGATATGCTGGACTTTTCTATTTTTAGTAAGCTGATATATATTTTTTCCAGTGACTGATGAACTTAAAAGATACACTGTATTGCATTTGATACTATACGTGCATATTGTCATGGGCTTGGTTGCGTTACGTGGTGCAACATCATCATGGCCACTACCACACCATGCCAGACTACATCATGATCCACACCCCCGAAAAAAAAAAGAAGAAATAAAGAGCAGCGCGTCTGGTGGCGGGAGGAGAAACGAACCCCCAACTCCCCTTTCACCAGCAGGAGTGGGCCAGACGGACCGACAGTGGCGCGGGTGTGCGCGGAGAAGACTTAAACTCGCCTCGCAAATGACATTAATGATAAAAGAACAAGAATGAACAAAAAAAAAAAAAGAATGGGGGATGATGAAGCTCACATGTTTTCTGGTCATTACCCTCCGTACAGACCAAGAACGGGCCGTTGGGCAGTCTGGAAAATCGTGGAGTCTGGGAACGTCTTCGGCAGGAGGTAACTGAGGGCGAGGATGATGGAGGGAAGGAAGGAAGGGTGATGAGAGAGAGAGAGAGAGAGAGAGAGAGAGAGAGAGAGAGAGAGAGAGAGAGAGAGAGAGAGAGAGAGAACAGCCACCTGGAACAGCGTTGATGACGTTGATGACCCGCGAAAGACACACGGCAGTCCGAGATAACCCGGAGATAAACGATCGTTGTAGTAGGACGGTCAGCAGGAAACCATGGCGCGCAGAGTGAGACCTGGTGCCGTTGTGGCTGCCAGCCTGGTGACAAAAGTTCTAGGAATGATGCGGTGGTCATCAATTAGAGATGATCGAGTATATTCTGAGATGATTATGCTTGACACTAGGGTTATCACGAGACGTTACGGACCTCCGGCCTGTCGCGGGTTTGCGTTCCCCGACCGTGTCGCATTCATGGGGCCGCCCAGGGTGGAGCGTAAAGGTTCGAATCCAGGTTGTGGCCGTCGGTCCACAGTCGGCCTTGCTGTTCATCCGCCCTAACGGGTTGGTCGATAAAGTGGGTACCTGTCTCATGCTAGGGTAGCGTTAATGAGATGGCCTTGGCTAGGTCTTAAGTTGCGTGTGCCCTCAACTAATATATATATATATAATATATATATATATATATATATATATATATATATCCTACAGAGCCCTGATGTACAGGAATCAACGACTAGTGTTGTGTGTGTGTGTGTGTGTGTATGTGTTTTATAGGGTTCATGTTCCTGTACTGGAGGCTTCAGTTAGTGAAGTCAGGGAGGGTTGTGTGGATGTCCAGCAGGAATCAGTCAGTCTGTTTTTGGGAGGTGGTAGATGGCTGCCGGGTATGGTTACGCTCTCTTGCCAGCGGGATGAGTAACAATTGCCTCTCTGATACCTATAGATACCGCCAGTGGGAGGTGTTGTACCAACAGAGGGTGCAGGGAAGTGTTGCGTCCAGGTGTTGTAGCTCATGAGGGTGTTGTGCTAACAGCTGATGCTGGGACGTGTTGCGTCCAGGTGTTGCCCAGGTGGGGCCACTGTCAACCAGGGTTCTGCAGAAGCCGTCAGTGTTTTGGTGGTCGACGGGTGCCATATTTGGCTGTACTCCGTCGCCAGCGGGGAATACTAATGCTCCTCAGGTTTGACTGGTGAGCCTTGGAAGGTATGAGAGAGATGGAGTCGCGAATCACTTTAATTTTGATGGTTTCGTGTAATTCTAAATTGAGCCAGTCTGGTGCTCTGCCCCCCCTAACGAGGCGAAACTACCTTTTTTCCTGTGACGGAGCTCATCGTCCATTGGTCCTACCCGTGAAAAGAGGGTAATTATTCCGAGTCCTTGTATCTGTCAGACTGAACCACCTTTAACTGTGATCGTGTCTCCTGTCGGAGGAGCGAGAGGAGCGTCCGGGGCCTGGTCGTGGTGGCGAGGGCGGTGTGTCATCGAGATGCATCGTCATCCTGCTGGTCCTTTCGATGACATGCAAGTCATTAGGAGCTGCGATTGAGTACGTCTTGTGAGTCAGGTTCCTCTTTATCGCCAGTTGCATGATGACAGACGCTGCCTGTATACCCCAGCCCAACCGACCGTGCATGCTGGGGGACTGCTTTGCGTATGATTGATTGTACAACCCCGGGAGTCCCTTTTATGGGTCTCGTGCAACTTCTATAGCAGCGAATTGATGAGAGTTTTGGAACGAGAGGTTCCTCGGCGAGACCCTACTACTCTTTCACCTCTGTGGCCGATGATGCAGCCTTGGCGAAGGTGAGGGGGACTTTCCACCTATGATGTAGCCGCTTGCAGACCGAGTCCGGTAACGCCTCTCTCTCTCTCTCTCTCTCTCTCTCTCTCTCTCTCTCTCTCTCTCTCTCTCTCTCTCTCTCATATGTATATAATGCATGTGCATAATTATGACTGTTGTCGGGTTAGTGAAGCCTCGTAACATCATCTTTATGCTGCTACCACACTCATTATTTATCCTCGAGACAACAGATCAAATGATAGGTAAAAAAAAAAAAAAAATTAAATTAATAGTTGCATTATTTGAAAGCTTATAAGATTACTGCCGTGGGATGTGTCGAGCGGGACAGGTCATTTAAGTCCAGGTGATAAATAGGTGGTGGCGACAAGTGGTGGACGGAGGACCGACCCTTGGGGGGGTTGGAACGCCAGCTGCATGACTCAGGGAGGTGGTCCGTTCCGAGCTGGCTGGCCCGCGGCCTCCCATTTAAACCCACCCATCATCCTCCACCGACGGCTTACAGGAGATTAATTGGTTGGGTCCTCCTCGCCCGCTGTACAGGATCGTCTTGCTGCCTGGCTGGCTGGATGGACACCCAGTAAGCTACGTCCAAGGCAGAGATGACGGAATTTCAAGAGGAGGATTGCTGTTTCCCGCGTTAGCGAGGCAGCGCCAGAAACAGACGAAGAAAGGCCGCATACGCTCACATCCAGTCTCTAGCTGTTTTGTGTAATGCACCGAAACCACAGCTCCCTTTCCACAACCATGGTTTACCCCGGACGTTTCACTTGCCCTGGCTCAGTCCATTGACAGTACGTCGTCGGCCCCTGTATACCACGTCATTCCAAGTCACTCTGTCCCGTGTACGCCTCTCACTCTCCTGCATTTTCAGGAACTCGAAATCCTTTTCACTCCATCTTTCCATTTCCAATTTGGTGGCCCCGCATTCCTTGTCCATCCACTTTTAACATATATCCTCTTTGTCAACCTTTCCTCACTCATTCTCTCCAAGTGTCCTCGCCATTTTAATATATCCTCTTCAGCTCTCAATCATATTCTTTTAATTACCACACATCTCTCCCTGTCATTACTTACTCGATCAAATCACCTCACACCACACACTGACCTCGAACATTTCAATTTCCAGCACATCCACCCTCCTCCGCACAACCTTATCGATAGCCCATGCCTCGCATCCAAGTATAACATATCCATTTTAGCCCTCCCATATATATATATATATATATATATATATATATATATATATATATATATATATATATATATATATATATATATGAAACCGCAGTATTAAGTCGTTAAGGCGGGCACAGAAAGGAAGGAATATTCCATTGTTAGTGGTCTCCCGTGTGTTTGTAGGTAGAGGGTTATCAGCTTATCAGCGTGAGTTTATGATTTGCTCTAATTAGTTATGGCGGTCAGAGGCAACTTTCAATGAGGAGGGCTGGTTGTCACAGCCACGAGCGAGGCCATGAGAGGCTCGGCTGACTAGTCTGGGCTCCTTGCTGCCTGACGCACGACGAATAATGGTACCTACCCCAAAGGCCTTCGTGGTCTTATCTCCGCCTATCATTAGAGTTCAAGCCTTTATTTGCACCGCGAAGCTGATGGAGATGAGCCCTTGGCCGTGTGTGGTCCTGGATGCATGATATTACCATTGATAATATTAGATAAACAGTGGTGGATTCAGCAGCCACCCGAGAGTAACTTCTTCCCTCCCTCCCTCCCGTACCTCCACACACTCGCCGGTGACATGAGCGATGTCAGATGGACATATTTGGCGGCTGGCGACCATCATCGTTGTATCCACGTCACCACCGCCGCTCCGTGACCTTTGTCTTCGTCAAGTTATTGTCCCCTTGAGACTGCTTATCAGTTCGCGCTCTGTTCCGATCAGCGTTTATCACAGTCAGTAAAATGCATGAAGGAAAACAGAATATATTACGGAACAAATCGTCACTCAAAAAATATAGCGTTTGAAGATAGACTCCGAGATATAGAATTATTATCTATAGATATGCTTAGTCTCAGAGATTTGATAAAATGTCCAAAATAGTAAATGATTTTGATGATATTTCACGATTGTTTCCTCCCGTTATATAGAAGCAGGGACCAAAAGTAATGGAAGATGTGATATGAAACATAGGCTAAAAAAAAAATGATACTAAAAGGTATATAAGATATTGAAAGTTACAGCAATTAGCTATTGTTAAAGAAAAGACATTCAAAATATTTAAACAGCAAGAGAAATACTTCACCATAATAAGTGGATAATGATGTCTGAGAATGATAGTACAGCATCCTTATATTCTTTTTCGTTCTCCGGTAGCAGCTAACGTCCACCTCATGCAAAGATTATCTTTCTGTTTTCATTAGAACAATCTTTTTTCAATCAGTCTTTCCTATGATATCGCCATTTCCATATATTGTTACACAGGAGTGGTGAGGAGCCTTCTCCTTTACTATCGTGTCTCCCATCTGTTCAGATAAGAAACTGAGAAACCTTTTACTCTATTGTCCACCACCTCGCCATAGACCATAAGATCTGTTAGTTGTCCTTCCTATTTACTCCCATCCTGTCTTTGATCCCTCCTTAACCCATACCCAAATGCATATTCCTGTCACATGCCCCTCACTCACCTTCAATTACCTTGTTTTTCACATCACTGCCAGCAGTCCGGTGTCCCTATTTGACTAGTGGTTGTTCATCTAACCATCCGACGCGCGTCCACGCTCGGCCCGGAGAATGGACCCCAGTTAATGATTGCTTGCCATCCTCGTCCAATTGTCAAATTGAAACATGACCGTTGAAACGCTATGTATGTGAGAAAACACGAGATCATTCACTACTCGATGCTTCATCGCTAGCTGGCTGGAACTGCCTCTTTCCACACTCTCATCACGGGCCGTCGATGTGAGAAGTCTAAATATTGACGGTTTGCTCGATACTTTTCGGTTTTATCGACTGATTGATTCAAGCAAACCGTTCGAGCTTGGTTGCCAGAGGCCGCCAGCCATAGAAGAGTCAGGAGTTAGCAGATTGCTCTGGGTTAGTTAGCAGCTTAACTCCTCCGTGTGTCGCTGTTGTTACTGGCTTCCATTGATGAATTTGGTACAACACGTTAGATTTAGCATAAGATGATTTGTTCTGGATAGTTCTTCCGGGAAAAGACATTTTCGTGACTTGGCCTCTCGATATACAGTTCAAGTCTGAACGCAATGTCTTTATGTACACAGTTTATATGCTTAGCATAATGATTTTAACAGTTCACTGAATATGACATTTTATTTTTAGTTGAAAATCAGAACACTGTAGCATTGTCTCAATTTGCAGAGTTTATTATATATGGAGAACAATTATTTGATACGAAAGGTGTGTATTGGCGTGTTACTGCGGGTTAGGCCGCCAAGCCGCATTAGCATACAGAACATTTTCCAAAATCCACTTGAAATGCCACCGAGATATGTTCCAGCCTTGGTACACGGTAGCTTACGGGTATTCAGGCTTATGAATATTTGATACAGAGCACACCATGTTACCATTTCAGTTGGCTGTGTGGAAATTGTTGTTCCGATTTGAATTGGTAACAGTTGCATCAGAGAGAAGGTTTCTGCACTGACAGGATAGAAGGAAGGCGCGTCTTCTTACATGACCCCTCTGTTCCTGCAGAGGGAATTTTCCGGTTACAACAGGTGGAAGGTTTTTATTTTCTATTGTGACAACAGTCACAACAAGGAGGGAAAGTTTTTCGCTGCAGCAGGTGGGATGGATGTTTCTGCTCTGACATGACAACTGTTGCAACAGGAGTGATTGTATTACAGGACAAGGCAGGTTTCTGCCGCCGAGGGGGGGCGGGCCCTGGTAATTGCGGTGACAGAGGAGAGGTTTCTCCGACCTGGTAAACACACCCGTCTTGGTGGCTTCCTCGCATTTCCCTTATTTTTCTGGTGTTGATGCGTGGCGAGGCATCCCTTGAGGGGCATGGTTTTGTGGGCTGGCTAGGGCTTCTGGGCTGTGTAGGGGCTGGGGCTGAGGGAGATAGTGGTGGTGCTGGTGGCATGGGGGAGGTAGTGGTGGTGCTGGTGGCATGGGGGAGGTAGTGGTAGTGGTGCTGGTGGCATGGGGGAGGTAGTGGTAGTGGTGCTGGTGGCATGGGGGATATAGTGGTGATGCTGGTGGCATGGGGGAGGTAGTGGTAGTGGTGCTGGTGGCATGGGGGATATAGTGGTGATGCTGGTGGCTTGGGGAGGTAGTGGTGGTACTGGTGGCGTGGGGGAGTTAGTGGTGGTGCTGGTGGCATGGGGGAGGTAGTGGTAGTGGTGCTGGTGGCATGGGGGAGGTAGTGGTAGTGGTGCTGGTGGCATGGGGGAGGTAGTGGTAGTGGTGCTGGTGGCATGGGGGAGATGGTAGTGGTGCTGGTGGCATGGGGGAGATAGTGGTGATGCTGGTGGCTTGGGGGACGTAGTGGTGATGCTGGTGGCATGGGGGAGATAGTGGTGGTGTTGATGGCTTGGGGGAGATAGTGGTGGTGCTGGTGGCATGGGGGAGGTAGTGATGATGCTGGTGGCATGGGGGAGGTAGTGATGATGCTGGTGGCATGGGGGAGATAGTGGTGATGCTGGTGGCATGGGGAGGTAGTGGTGATGCTGGTGGCATTACTCGTTGAAACCGACTTTGGGGCTGCATGGTAGTATTGGTAATTATGATATAATTTTGTAATGATGCTGTACAGCTTTTTCAGCGATATTGCAAATGTATGCGTTGTTGAACGTATGTGAATTACTTTTTTTGTATCGTTTGTTAACACACATTTGATACCGCAAGTGGAGATTAGTATGCTGTAACCATTTTGATTTTAAACTACATGTATTGATGGTCGTAACCTCGTAACATAAATCGTACATTACCTAACGAATTGAATATTTGGTAAGTGTCTGTGGTGGCAGGAGGGTAGTTATTCATCCTGACTAGACGAGGACCTGGACACCACCAGATGTGTTGTTTGTATGTCGCGCACAGCCACTGCCCCAACGCCGCTGGTCTTGCCTCTCAATACTCCCACATTTTCCTCAGTCATCCAGTACGGTTTTCCTCCTCCTCCTCCTCCTCCTCGTCCTTGGTAACACACGGTGTGGCAGGACGATACATCTTTTGATAGTCCTGTGAGGACCTTGGGTGTGGTGGCAGTCAGACGGGACAGTGTAAGGCAGCTTGTCAACCAGGGGTATGTTGATGGTTCGGATGTTGTTGTTACAGTGGTCCACTGGGGGTGATGGCAGACAGTGGCGATGGTGAGAGGAGACTGTGCTGATAGTGAGAGCGGACCATGTTGATGGTGAGAGCAGATGGTGGCGATGCTAGAGGCGAAAAGTTGGTGGTATTGATCACTGTTATGGCTAGATATGTATCATTTGCCCACAGGAACATTGATATCCATATATGTTCGTCATTCTATCCTTATCTTTGTAACACATACAGCAAATGACTCGATAAAGTGTAAAGTCGACAAATTCTGGTTTTTAAGTGTAATGGCGGCCTTAGGGAAACATAGAAGCACTTCCCTGTGCCTTTTTAATTAGACGGAGATATTTATATATATATACTCTAGGATGAGGCTCGGTTAGAATACGTAGCCCGTCCGGTTTTTAGGGTGTGTCGGAGCTTAATTAACGGTAACCTTTAAAACTAGTTTAGGTATGTTGCACACGACTTGCGCCAGAGTCCGCCACCGCGCGCTAGTAGTTCCCTCCCTCCCCCTCCACACACTCACTAGCCGTGTTCGAGCACAGTAAAAGGAGTTATTGATAAGGAAAATAAAGCAACTGCTCTACTGTCCATGTTGGAGCGTCTCGTCATGATAATGAACCCTTGTCTTAATGGTTGGCTTTATTGTTGCGTTTTTTCCCCCCAATCGATGGATTTTATGATAAAGTCGGCAGGTTTGGCTGCTATGCTCAACCTCCGTATTGGACGGACGGCCGCGGAAGAAGGTAGGTAGGTTAAGGTAGAGCATAGGCTTTTCCGTCCCCGTCCTAGTGTGTGTGTAATGGATTAGATAGGCTACACGATGACTTGACTTACGATCACTTACGTACGTGGCTCCTCCCAGGCCCGTGGCCACGGAGGAGTGAAGGCGACCCTGGTATAGCTTCGTCCAGAGATGATGTGTAATCAATGCACGGGTCTTAGTAACCATGTTCGCCCTGTGTTATCATAACGAACCTAGTCACTTGCGAAGGAATGCGAACAACAACAGTGCAGCGGGTAACGAACCTAGTCACTTGCGAAGGAATGCGAACAACAACAGAGCAACGGATAACGAATCTAGTCACTTGCGAAGGAATGCTAACAACAACAGAGCAACGGATAACGAACCTAGTCACTTCCAAAGGAATGCGAACAAGAGAGCAACGGGTAACGAACCTAGTCACTTGCGAAGGAATGCTAACAACAACAGTGCAACGGGTAACGAACCTAGTCACTTGCGAAGGAATGCTAACAACAACAGAGCAACGGATAACGAACCTAGTCACTTCCAAAGGAATGCGAACAAGAGAGCAACGGGTAACGAACCTAGTCACTTGCGAAGGAATGCTAACAACAACAGTGCAACGGGTAACGAACCTAGTCACTTGCGAAGGAATGCGAACAACAACAGTGCAGCGGGTAACGAACCTAGTCACTTGCGAAGGAATGCGAACAACAACAGTGCAACGGATAACGAACCTAGTCACTTGCGAAGGAATGCTAACAACAACAGTGCAACGGGTAACGAACCTAGTCACTTGCGAAGGAATGCGAACAAGAGAGCAACGGGTAACGAACCTAGTCACTTGCGAAGGAATGCGAACAACAACAGTGCAACGGGTACATCCGAGGCTGTGTAAAAGTGATCAGAAACAAGTCTTACCGGATTCTGCTTACTCGAGGGTTAAAGTGCGTATGAAAAGCCACTTTAGCTGAATATAGCTGAGAGTACAGTCTCACCAGAGAACTTGTTACTCCAAGGGAGTCTACATTTCCCTGCTACTGGAAGTAGAAGTGCCCTGGGTCGAAGGAGTCTTTTAGATGCTGGGTTACACCAGGACTCTTAACATAGAGCTTTGTTCTGTGCTGATTATAGAGTAATAGATCGGAAAGATAACGACTTCCTGCCTAATGTTCTCTGTTGTCGTTAGTGTTAACAGGGGTTTACGTCACCGTAGACGTGGGCCGCCTTACTCAGAAGGTCTTGGGTAACGAGCGAATGTCGGACGCGTCCAGTCTCAGGTGAAGAATGAGGCGCACCCGCGTCTCAGATATTGTGAGGGTGGATGGGTGGTGATGGGGATCATGTGTGAGAATGTTGGGAATAATTTTGAGACGGCGAAGGAAGGATGAGTTGGGTCATTTATAGTGCTTGGAGTGGACTCCCCACTGTGGATCGCAAAGATGTCTGCGAGATGAAAATCCCTGAAGTTGGGTGTTTTATGGGGAAATATATGCGTCCGAGTTTGGGTAGTAAACGAAAATATGAATCAGGAGAAATGTAGTGAGAAAGATACCGAATGAGGGTGTTCGTAAGGAGAACATGGAAAAGGAAGGAGGATGGTGAAGGTGAAGGTTGAGAGAAACAGTGTGTGTTTGTGTGCGTGCGCTTCTCTCTCTCTCTCTCTCTCTCTCTCTCTCTCTCTCTCTCTCTCTCTCTCTTGAATATTCTTTTATGGTTAAGCTCAGCAGCATATCGTGATATCGCCTCGCCTTAATCTTTAAATCCCATCTTGTCAAAACGCACCCGACAAACATAACGCTTGAGTGAGGATGTTGCTCACCCCACCTGAGGGCAGCGGATCTCGTTTTCCTTCAGTGTGGTGGCGAGGAGGAGAACCAAGAATTTACCTGGTAAAATGTTTACGAGTTGTACCTGATCGGATTGGCTGCAAGCGGGGGTACACTGACCCGAGGTCTGCCACATTTAGAGCTAAAATTACCAGACAAACAACAACATAGCATTTTCTTCCCGCGCTGAGCTGTGGAGGGTAGAAACGAGCCTTTTAAATCAGCTTGAGGTATATGTAAGGGAATTCGTTTTTCTCTTATCCGTAAGTCATTTTGGCGCGCTCCTCAGATGCAACAGGTGGTTGAAATCTGGCTTTTACATGGATAATGGTTTTGCATTGGATTCTCCAGCCGGTACGATAGGCACATTGTTGATTACGGTGTCCCAGAAAACTGTTGCAGTTTACATATACGGAAAGGAGGTCATGAGTGTGGTGTATTGGCAAAGTGTGCGTGGGTGCTGGAGGCGTGTGTCTTGTGTGTGTGTGTGTGCAGTATCCGCACACGTAACGTGTCATTTGATATGGTAGGGTTGGTTTGAATGGTATAGACGTATGAGGAAATGTGTACATTCATGTATGTGGTACGTCGGTGTGAAGGGTACTAACGTATAAGAAAGTGAGTGTTCATGCGTGTTGTAGTGTGTGTGTGTGTGTGTGTGTGTGTGTGTGTGTGTGTGTGGCGGTGTGGGTCGGATCCCTTGGGTCTTGGTGGACAGAGTGACACACACACACACACACGACCCAGCGTGGCGCGCCGCCGCCTCCTCGCCCACAACACGTCCTCTCGTCATATCTGCTTTACTCTTCCTCACCTGTTGATCTTCTGCCTCCTGTGATGTAGTAACGGTCGAGTTAGACCACAAGACATTCATGGCTTTTTTTATTTTTACCGAAGGTTCACGGAAGTTCATTTATTGCGAGTCTATATTATTTATTGAAGTCCGAAGGTTGATAATGAATGATCACGTTTAGATGTATCCAAAATCGGTGGTAGATGTGGTGCAGGGTTGATTATTAGTGACCACTGCCGTGCCCAGGAGAACGTACGCGGTGTCGAAAGTGAGAGTTGGGCGGGCGAGGCCTCTCCACCTCCCGCTGTCAGTGTGTATTACTTCACGGATCGCACGGCACACCATCTCTCCCCCCGCCACCCCGACTCCAGGGGTTTAACCCAGTTCACCTCTCGGTACTCTGGCTTATAATGCGTCCGCTGCTGCTGCTGTCATGCGTTATCTCCTGACTACAGTGCTGTCTGCTGCCCTCCCTTGCTTTGGGTGTGGACGTTGGAGACTATTGGCAATGCTACTGCTGGTGTTACAGTCCTGCTGGTGATGCTGGCTACAGCGGGACCTGCTGGGCGGTAGAGCTGCTGTTCTCTGTAGAGACGATGTTTACTCCGTTGGTGTTTGCCTGCTTCCTTGATCTAGTCGTTCATAGTGTTCAGTATGTTCATGCTCCTCTGGCGTCTGGTAATACAACTTGTACAGCGTCAGAAGGGTCGACTAACGTGTTGTGTAGTACTCTTCTCGTCTTGCCGCTGCGTGTTGATGCCCCTGGAGTTGACGTAGACGTATTGAATGTGGTGCCTGAGACGGTGGTGCCTTTGGGCTCGTGTTTATATTCTATGTTATGCAGGTGTTTGATGTTCCTGTTGATGACCTTATACCACTGTATGATATCAGTCTTTATTTTCTGTTTGATGATGGTATCATCAAACAGAAAACGTATGTTGTGTAGATGTGGTTATCGTTTATTATTATTATTATTATTACTATTATTATTATTATTATTATTGTGAGTTTGCTGGTGCTGCCTGTAGCGTGGTTCCGTTGGCGGAGGCTGCCCACCGATCTGCGTTGCTTTGATAGTGATGGCGTTGTTGTGTGAGTGTTGTGGGTGACATGGTAGAGGCGCTGTGGTCTTGTGTTGACGCCATGTTCCTCCTACGTATTCGATGTCAGTGTTCTCTCGTTCCTCGGTGCTGGTGTCTACTACACCAGTGACTGAGGTTGGATCCCTCACTCGTATCATCATCATTAATTTGGGAGATTCGCGGGCACCGTCACAGGCACACGTCACCCACCAGTATGACATCAGTGGCAGACGTCACCCACCAGTATACCATCAGTGGCACACATCACTCTCCAATATACCATCAGTGGCAGACGTCACTCACCAGTATGCCATCAGTGGCACACGTCGTCCACTAGTATATCTTCAGTGGCAAAGACCTCCTTTCCCCTGCGTTATTCCCAGTGGCTGCGAGGTTATTTCCCAGCAGATGCCGGCTTGTGGCGGCGTAAGGTGAGAGGTGAGAGCGTCGCGCTGCTATGCACACCACATATATGATTCCACGCTGTATAAGCGATGATGATGGATGTGAAGGCCAACTTGGAAACCGAGTTACTCGAAGATTGAATGTGTCAGGGAGAGAGTAGGTCGGATGGCGGGGGTGAAAAAGATATTTTTTTTTGGGGGGAGGGGGTGGCCGACGCATATAGTGGCGTGGGTTAGTGAAGTGTGGGTAATGGACAGGAGCAGAGGGTGGTGGTGATACGGTCTGTTGTTGTGGCTCAGTGGTTGGGGCACGGAGAGAAGTAGGTATTAAAGCGAAGAAAGTGGACAGGACTTTGCGGTGCGATGGGGTGGTTGGTGAAGTGTGGGTTGTGGGACGGGACTTGGTTGGAGTTTGCTGGGGATAGAATGTGCGGGCATGGGTGTGAGGGATGGGTAATTATACTCGAGGTGGTTGTAATGGCTGGTGTGCAGAGTGAGCGCGTGAGTGAGCTTAACTGGAGGTCTGTAGATTCGTCGGTACGTTGGGTATGTTACGGGTTGTGCAAGCATGATGGGGAGAATGAAGCATGCGTGTGGCTGCTGATGTGAGCGAGTGTAGGAGCTGGAGAGGAGGGGAGGAAGGAATCAACACAGGCATAATTGTAATATTGCCAGTGAAAGTTGCGGTGTGTGTCAAGGGTGAGGCACGGGGGGTTAGGTGCTGAACGGCACAGAGGGAGTGAGGAACATCGAGGCTGAGAGGGACAATAGGCCATGACATCATGACATCAGCAACGTCACCGTTCGACGGTGTGGAGGCTGGGGGCTGTAGCGTCAAGTTCATGGGCGTTAGATCGGCACCTGAGCCCCCTCCTCCATGTTACCCAACCAGGATCATCAGGTCATGAGACGTGTGTGCAGACTTTGCCTCCTCATGTGATAAGCCAGGTCATCAGGCTGTGCTACATGCTGGGAGACGTGCCACGTAGCCACACCTCTCGCCCAGTGTGACCGGGAAAGCAGCAGGTGTTCTTACGGTGCCTTGTGACCGGAAACGTTCAGACTTGTCCAGTAAAGGAGAAAATATAGATGGGTCTCTGTGGAATACAGGTCTGTTAAGTGTCTCTGCCGTGCCTTAGTTTTCATATCGAAGGCAGTAACACGATGAGACAGTATTAAATGACTTATCTTCCTTACACCACAATCTCTTCAGTGTGACAGAGCGCTTCAGAACCCACAGGCAGGCTCGTGGAAAGTCTCGTTAACACCGTTCTGAGGCTGGAGACGCTGATTGAAGTGTCAAGAGTGCATTTGCAGGATGCCGGACGCGAAATTCTGACATGTAAACGAAGACAGATCCCCCCCTCCCACCACCCCGCTTAACCCGCACTGATAGAGTTACGTAGATACCGTCAAGTGAAAGCCAGGAACTCAGCCATACATCGTACTTGAATATTGATGTAGAATATCCTGTTTGTGTGTGTGTGTGTGTGTGTGTGTGTGTACTTTGGTCCTGGTGGGGTGTATATACATAGCGTTCTCCTGTGGTGCTAGATCCTTCGTTACACTGAGGATGAACATGAACCTCCACGGAGACATGAATCACGCACAGTTGCTGGACGTGATACATCATGAGCCTCGCCACAGTACATGTAAGCTGAAGCAGACGTAGGGATTTTGTGAGGTGGATCCTTGTGGGATGGAGGATGAAACAGATCCTTCACTGGGTTTCCCCTTTTCTTTTTTCTACACCGAAGTTTAAGGTCGGGAAAGGTGGCCGTGTTGAGTACGTTGTCACTAGGGGCATCCTGGGCTTCGACGTGGACGACGCAGCATCCTCCCGGCACCTTGGACGGCCTCATCCTACACCTTCTGCAGTAGAACTTGCCCTCCTCCTCTTGCCCCATAGTTAAGCCAAACAGCCGCAGTAAATCACCCATTAAACCTTAAACGGCCCCGGTAGATCACCCGGACAGCTACACATGACATTAAATGTGTGGATGAGGTCGCGATGTTGCCCTCTCGAGATCCAGGCGCAAGGGTGCCGCCCCTCGTCATAGTTGGGTCTTGCCTGCAGGGGATGTGTTGGGGATTCATTGTACGTGTGATGATGGCTGGAATTCCACGTGACTAGTGAGGATCAGCTGACCAGGTTGTGTCTTGTGTTGATCTGTCAGGCTTCACTCTCATGCGGTTAACAAGTGGTGCGTGTGTCGGTCCACTGCTGGTGCATGTGTTGGTCCACTGCTGGTGCGTGCGTTGGTCCACTGCTGGTGTGTGTTGGTTAACTGGTGGTCTGTGTGTTGGTCCACTGGTGGTGTATATGTTGGTCCACTGCTGGTTTACGTGTCGGTCACCTGGTAGTGTATGTGTTGGTTCAGTGGTTGTCTGTGTGTCGGTCCACTGGTGGTCTGTGTGTTGGTCCACTGGTGGTTTGTGTTGGTCCACTGGTGGTTTATGCGTTGGTCCACTGGTGGTCTATGCGTTGGTCCACTGGTTGTCTGTGTGTCGGTCCACTGGTGGTGTATGTGCTGGTCCGCTGGAAGTTTAAATATTGACCCGCTGTGATAAGGTCCACTACTGATGTGTTTGCCCGATGGTTATAATGACCCAATTGGTGTTATGTCAATCTGTACACAACAGCTAAGCAGTCACTCATCCTGAAATGGCCTTGTATATATATTTTTTCTCTCGACAGAATTTTTGTGTCTGGTCATTAAGCATTGTTTACCTTGTATCAGCCGCAAATATTGGCAGAGGGCGGCGGGTGGTGGGTGGCGGTGATGGTGGCTTCCCAGGGGTGTGTGGAGTGTTCAGCCAGCCTGGGTCAGGCGAGAATGGCACTGGGTCGTGAGCGAGTTGTGGTCGCTCAACACCACGAAGACGCGTCTCGGTCTACAGTGCTTTTTGATGCTAGCTGTGAGTACAGTGCCCTGTACCTGTACAGTGACCATCTACACCATCTACAGTGCTTTTTGATGCTGGCTGTGAGTACAGTGCCCCGTGCCAATACAGTGACTGTTTAATGAATAGCCTCTTCTCTGGCTGCAGTGTAAAACTTTAAGACAACTAGATGCGGTGAAATGATAGTGGACCTCCCCCCTCATCACAGCCTCCTTGCTGTACGATAGTTTAGGTCTCCGTCAGTGCCAGAGTCCCTTTTTATTCCCTCCTCCTCTTTCTCCGTTTCCAAGGATTGGGAGGAGCTGCTGGAGTACAACAGCTGTCGCATTCTTGACACCGGTCGACGTAACCAAAGTGCGTGTGTGTGTGTGTGTGTGTGTGTGTGTGTGTGTAATTGCATATCTGTGATGTACGAGAGGGAGTTTTACTCTCACAGCCCCCCCCCCCCCCCCCCACACACACACACACACACACACACACAGCCTCCATCTCATGAACTTGACTCCTATCCAAGTTTTCTTGTCAATTTTTTTTTTTTATACTATTACTCCAGTGGTGTTAGTGTCATTGGCTCCCTCGTGGTTTGGCTTGCTCCATGATCGATATTTTTGTCATCTTATTTATTTGCCACAAGAGCTGCAGATCTATCGTCCACTGCTCCCCAGTTCTCCGTGTGGGTGAGCGGGCGGGCGGGCGGGCGGTGGCGTCGGCGCTGCTGAAGAAGACGAAGAGGAGGTCCCCATGGAAGTTGGTAGGCCTTAAGTGATTGCATTAACATGATGTGTTACATGGCGAGAAAAGTGCCAGCGTGGACTGGGCAACACTGATGAATAAATCACCGAGCAGTTTACACGATTAGTGAAGTCGGTACAACAGCTGAACCACAGTGATTTAGATTACGTATCACGATGTGTGTGTATAACAACTTGGACTTTTTTCTGTCTTTTTTTTTCTTTTTTACATTGTCAGTGTTATGATACTTTGCACGAGGTATGAGCTATGTTGCTACTGCAATGCTCAGTATCGCTTAGCCCCTCGTTTCTCTTGCATAACTGTGCGTTGTGCTTTCTTGATCTGGAGCCTCTGCCAGTAACGAAGACCTGCTCTGTGTTTGCGTTGTCAGAGACTATCAGAAAGTTGATTTGTAGTTACCCATAATCTCTTCTCATCCTTCTTTTACCCAAGATGGGGCAGATTCGGGTCTTTCCTCTGTCACCGTAATTCGTCTTATTCAGTTCTGGTACCATTCTTGTTGTATTCCCACCCTAAGAGCCTGACCAGCAGTGGTAGCTTGTGGCTCTTCAAATTGATGGGGGGAACCAGACTGTTGGAGCGTGACTTAGAGGACGAGCGCACGTCGTGTATACATACATCTCCCTTAACCGTCCGTGTACTCGAGGTTGACTTTGACACCGACCAGTGTGTTGTAGCTTGCCTCCCACACGATCCTGCCCACATACTGCTCTCGGGACGAGTTGAGGGTGATGTCAACTACTTAAGATCTCTCCTCTCATAGCCCGACTTTTGCAATTTTGTGTCCACCTACAGTGTGTGTGTGGGTGGGTGTGTGTATGTGCGGGTGGGTGGATGTGTGTCGTCGGGACTCCACATCGTAACTTGTGGCATAACATGGTCGTAAGGGAGGAGGGGCAGACAGATCACAGAGTTCCCAGACGGCGGAGGACGCGACGCTCGACTCCCGGTGGCAGGCGGCCGTGAGGAGAGAGAGAGGGGCCCCACCCGACACGTGGTGGTCCCCACATCGCCCACGATTCCGCCGGCACTCAAGGTCGGCCGCTGCTGCTGCCGTCTGGTGAGCATTGTTTATCACTGGAGACCTCACATATTTTTTTACTTCCCTGACGTCTCACCTCGAGTGAATTTACTGCGCGACGCAGTGACGACAACGTGACGGTCGGAGGCACTACTCTCCCGGTGTTTGGGTGAGGGGAATGTGCACTCACAACTGACTGAGTGGCTGGCCGTGGCCACCGCTGGGGTCAGGGGCCTCCACTTCTCTGGAGCAGATCGCAGACGCTTCTGTTATTAGACGTGCCTTTAGACGCGCCGCGCGATGGTCATCGCCTCGGTTAGCGGTCTGGTCTTCTGTTGTAGGTGGTGGGGTTGTGGGTAGAGGTGTCGTGAGTAGCATTGTGTGCTTTGCCTTACCGTGGCGTCGTCTATTCTGGCCTTGGTGGTGGTGAGGCTTAGATATACTACTGTCATTTGTCACTTGGCATGCCGTCAGTTGTCGGTCACTCGTGCCATATTACATTTTCGTGTCATGACAGCTTGTTCGTATCCCCCCGTGGTTCTCTCGGTTATTTACGGGTGACATAACGTGCACCCACCCTCCCCCTCAGTTCTGTTGGGTTCCTCGCGTAGTGACGGTTGTATGTTGGTGTATAAATACAGGGTCGGTGTGGACTTGAGGGCTAGCGTTCCCTGAGACTTGGCAGTGGGCCAGGGGGTCGCTGGTCTGGGCCGGGCAGGGGACGGAGGAGGTGGTGTTATAACAGAGGCTCGGGGGGGAAAGGGGGAGTTATCGGTGGGGGTAAGTGGCGTACAGGTGAGGGGCGAGTGGTGGTGGTGGGGTTATGAGAATGGTTAAGACGGTAAGGGAAGATGGACGTGATGGAGGCGTGGCGTTGTCAGTGACTATCTTGAGGGGGTAATTCTCCTCGGATGGGTTATGAACTGGTGTTGGGAGTCTACTAGTACAGCTAGGGGGGAGGAGGAGACGTGGACGCAGACCTATCCCGATCACCTGGTGAACAGAGCAGCTAGCGGCAGAGACGACCTGTGCTGGGGTAATGGTGGTAGCGGTGCAGCCTTTGTTGATGCGGACACCCACCTGAGGAGCTGCTGGCGGAGTCGTACAACGAAGAGCTGTCCAGACCAGCCTGCGGCAGGGTAGGGTACACAGGCGTGTGTATGGCAGCTGATGGGAGCGTCTTGCCTACGGCAGATGAACAACAGTCTGATGGGTACATTCTACGACCGTGTCATCTCTCCTGGAAGAAGAAAAGGGAGTCAAATAGAAAACACGTGTACAGTCCAAGATGGCCTACTGGGAACGTGTTAATGTTGATTACGGAGAGTTGTGCTGCTGGTGTGTTGGTAATGTGCAGGGACGGAAGGATCGAAATTAACTTGCGAGTAAAAGAGATAAGGAGGGGTATCGGGTGCTACCGAAAGGGAAGGAGTGCGAGTGATTGGGAGATGTGCAGGAGAAAGCGGCAGGAGCGCAAGGGGAAGGTGCAAAGTGCTAAAAAAGAAAAAAAGAAGAAAAAAGATTATCCAATATTATTTACTGAAATACTTCACAGTAGGCTGTAGGAACGCTAGTGTGTTGACGTGGCTAAATACCTTAGGCTTTCTTCCAACATCCCATTGTGGTTGTAGAAGACTAATGGTTATATAACAGTGCAGAGTTTCCACTGGCCCTAATCTTATCTCGGGCGAGGCGTTATGTGCAGTCTGATAATAATGATTCGATGATTTACCAGCAGCCAGTGGCTCGCTCTCTTTAAGCCCTATAGATAACGGAACTGGGAATATAGATGAAGTCAGACTTGCCCCCCTTGCGGCGCCTGAAAATAAAAGATCCACAAAGACTTAAGTGGATATAACGGAGTTGATCCAACACACTCGTTCACATGAAGGCTGCTGAAAGGGTTCTGATATCTTGTTATTCAGATTCCTTATTATAATTATGTCTAATCTGTAAGACAAACACACCCCTCCCCTCCCTGCGTATATGACTGATATCACATCATGCAGAGCCATGGAAACTGCTGAGTTTTTTTTAGAAAACCTCCAGTGGTTCCTTCGCACCGCCCGCCTCGATCCAGCAAAACACAAATGAACTACTAGGACACCTTGAACTGACCTCATAAAGAATGTGGACACGGGTGATGTTAGTGATATAACCACAGGACCCCTTTTATGGGGCAAAGGGAACTTTTAAGTCTGCGCTCCAATCAGGAGTAAGGAAATGATGTACTCCTGTAAAGGAGGAAGTTCCCGATCAGTAATACAGCCTCGTCGAAGGTGACTTTTTTTACTCGTGGCGTAAGCCACAAAGTAGGTGGAGTCCGACGAGGCCGACTGAAGATATACATTATGATATACACATGAAGAAATACTGTAAGGTCAGATGACTTAACCTCCAAGCTATATATACAAAGATCAGTCCTTCCTAGACACAACAGATGCTCACAACTGTGTAAACTGCTATCGAGAAATAAATATATATATATATATATATATATATATATATTCACTCTTATCCCCTTTGCCTTTGTACAATGGCACTATGCACGCATTCCGCCAATCCTCAGGCACCTCACCATGAGTCATACATACATTAAATAACCTTACCAACCAGTCAACAATACAGTCACCCCCTTTTTTAATAAATTCCACTGCAATACCATCCAAACCTGCTGCCTTGCCGGCTTTCATCTTCCGCAAAGCTTTCACTACCTCTTCTCTGTTTACCAAATCATTTTCCCTAACCCTCTCACTTTGCACACCACCTCGACCAAAACACCCTATATCTGCCACTCTATCATCAAACACATTCAACAAACCTTCAAAATACTCACTCCATCTCCTTCTCACATCACCACTACTTGTTATCACCTCCCCATTTGCGCCCTTCACTGAAGTTCCCATTTGCTCCCTTGTCTTACGCACTTTATTTACCTCCTTCCAGAACACCTTTTTATTCTCCCTAAAATTTAATGATACTCTCTCACCCCAACTCTCATTTGCTCAAATTACAGAGGTATAAGTTTGTTGAGTATTCCTGGTAAATTATATGGGAGGGTATTGATTGAGAGGGTGAAGGCATGTACAGAGCATCAGATTGGGGAAGAGCAATGTGGTTTCAGAAGTGGTAGAGGATGTGTGGATCAGGTGTTTGCTTTGAAGAATGTATGTGAGAAATACTTAGAAAAGCAAATGGATTTGTATGTAGCATTTATGGATCTGGAGAAGGCATATGATAGAGTTGATAGAGATGCTCTGTGGAAGGTATTAAGAATATATGGTGTGGGAGGAAAGTTGTTAGAAGCAGTGAAAAGTTTTTATCGAGGATGTAAGGCATGTGTACGTGTAGGAAGAGAGGAAAGTGATTGGTTCTCAGTGAATGTAGGTTTGCGGCAGGGGTGTGTGATGTCTCCATGGTTGTTTAATTTGTTTATGGATGGGGTTGTTAGGGAGGTAAATGCAAGAGTTTTGGAAAGAGGGGCAAGTATGAAGTCTGTTGGGGATGAGAGAGCTTGGGAAGTGAGTCAGTTGTTGTTCGCTGATGATACAGCGCTGGTGGCTGATTCATGTGAGAAACTGCAGAAGCTGGTGACTGAGTTTGGTAAAGTGTGTGGAAGAAGAAAGTTAAGAGTAAATGTGAATAAGAGCAAGGTTATTAGGTACAGTAGGGTTGAGGGTCAAGTCAATTGGGAGGTGAGTTTGAATGGAGAAAAACTGGAGGAAGTGAAGTGTTTTAGATATCTGGGAGTGGATCTGGCAGCGGATGGAACCATGGAAGCGGAAGTGGATCATAGGGTGGGGGAGGGGGCGAAAATTCTGGGGGCCTTGAAGAATGTGTGGAAGTCGAGAACATTATCTCGGAAAGCAAAAATGGGTATGTTTGAAGGAATAGTGGTTCCAACAATGTTGTATGGTTGCGAGGCGTGGGCTATGGATAGAGTTGTGCGCAGGAGGATGGATGTGCTGGAAATGAGATGTTTGAGGACAATGTGTGGTGTGAGGTGGTTTGATCGAGTGAGTAACGTAAGGGTAAGAGAGATGTGTGGAAATAAAAAGAGCGTGGTTGAGAGAGCAGAAGAGGGTGTTTTGAAGTGGTTTGGGCACATGGAGAGAATGAGTGAGGAAAGATTGACCAAGAGGATATATGTGTCGGAGGTGGAGGGAACGAGGAGAAGAGGGAGACCAAATTGGAGGTGGAAAGATGGAGTGAAAAAGATTTTGTGTGATCGGGGCCTGAACATGCAGGAGGGTGAAAGGAGGGCAAGGAATAGAGTGAATTGGAGCGATGTGGTATACCGGGGTTGACGTGCTGTCAGTGGATTGAATCAAGGCATGTGAAGCGTCTGGGGTAAACCATGGAAAGCTGTGTAGGTATGTATATTTGCGTGTGTGGACGTATGTATATACATGTGTATGGGGGGGGTTGGGCCATTTCTTTCGTCTGTTTCCTTGCGCTACCTCGCAAACGCGGGAGACAGCGACAAAGTATAAAAAAAAAAAAAAAAAAAAAATATATATATATATATATATATATATATATATATATATATATATATATATATATATATATATTGCAAAAAGCTCAGTGGTGCGCGTGATCTACTATATGCATAAAACCACAGGAAAATGAAACACGATACGTTCTCAAGTGCACTTTCGTGTAATGATCAGATATATAAGGAAGAGAAGTAGCTAAAACGCCATTGGTAAAACCAATTGCGTTTCAGTTACGTCTTTTCCTTTTATATCAACTGACTGTTCTGTCTTCTATCTCATTCTTGTATCTCCCATACGATGCTATCACTACACGAAAGTGCACATGGTAACATATCGTGTTCCATCTTCCTGTGATTATATATATATATATATATATATATATATATATATATATATATATATATATATATATATATATATATAGATATATATATATATATATATATATATATATATATATATATTTATATTTTTTTTTTTTTTTCAAACTATTCGCCAATTCCGCATTAGCGAGGTAGCGTTAAGAACAGAGGACTGGGCCTTTTTCGGAATATCCTCACCTGGCCCCCTCTGTTCCTTCTTTTGGAAAATTAAAAAAAAACGAGAGGGGAGGATTTCCAGCCCCCCGCTCCCTCCCCTTTTAGTCGCCTTCTACGACACGCAGGGAATACGTGGGAAGTATTCTTAATCCCCTATCCCCAGGGATAATATATATATATATATATATATATATATATATATATATATATATATATATATATATATATATATATATATATATATATATATTATAAAGACACCAAAAGAAAAGTATTCTTGGATGTTTTTAAAAGGAAAATTAAATCTTCTTATGTGTATCAGACCAGTTTACACAACATGAGTATAAAAAAAAAAAAAGCAACAAGCAGCTTAGTACAAGGAGCGCTCAGTTGGGAAGCCTAGTCGCCGAGCGGAGCTACGAGGCTAGAAGACAGGCCTAAACGCTAACTTAAAAGTAATGTGATGCAAGGAGGGATGATGACACAGGCTCTGAGGCGGTGGAAAAACCCCATAGAAGTAAGTAATCAGCGCAGGAAAAAAATAGAAGGCCACACGCGGAAATCACAGGCACTTACCATCCCAAGTAATGGAATGTAATGTAACGCCCTATATAGCTAATGAAGGAAACGTTATCGTGAAGTCTACACACCTCCGTCATAAAAACGTTCAACATCAAATGATAATAATATATATATATATATATATATATATATATATATATATATATATATATATATATATATATATATATATATATATATATATATATTCTTTTCTTTTCTTTCAAACTATTCGCCATTTCCCGCATTAGCGAGGTAGCGTTAAGAACAGAGGACTGGGCCTTTGAGGGAATACCCTCACCTGGCCCAATTCTCTGTTCCTCCTTTTGGAAAAATAAAAAAAAAAAAAAAAACCGAGAGGGGAGGATTTCCAGCCCCCCGCTCCCTCCCCTTTTAGTCGCCTTCTACGACACGCAGGGAATACGTGGGAAGTATTCTTAATCCCCTATCCCCAGGGATATATATATATATATATATATATATATATATATATATATATATATATATATATATATAAAATCAGAAACACAAATCTTTTTTAAACAAACTGTTCCCAGGGTGTCACATTCATGATATCAAAATGGCTGTGTAGATACGATATCATGTTTGTGTACACGACTCCCTGGCTGTGGGGCCAAGGTCACACGTTATCTTTTACTTAAGCCGAGCTTGCTTACTTATCCGTGTCCCTCTTCATGTCTGGCTGATTTATTCATCTGGTTCACTCGCAGATCAGATGTTTATTTATTTATTCATGCGAGGTATTTCTTTTTTCACACGCGCCTGTTAATAACGGGTATGTTATTTTGGCTTCGTGTTATGAACACGCCGACCTTTTCTTAATTTTGGATGTGCGTTTGTTCCCCAGTTCCTCACCATGATCGCGCAAGGCTACGCATGACCTGCGCACACACACACACACACACACACACACACACACTCATTATCGTCATTCGCTAAATGTGTATTTTGGGCTGACATTATATTATGTAACCAAACTTAAGCTTACAATAATGGTCAAGCTCCGATCTCTTTCAATTTTAATAGCCCAGTTAAGAATGATAAACCCCCAGTGGTAGTGTAAAAAATATATTCCAAACGTTTCTTACGCGTCTTTTTTGGGTAGCGTTTCGAAGAGAACTCAGTGAAGTTCGGTGATTTGACCGACCCTCGCGTTACCTGAAGTCTGGAGGTGAGTGACGCAGTCTTGTCTCGATACATCTGTGACCATGTGTTCAACCAGGAGGTTAGGGAAGGATCATCCGCTTTACTGAATGATATTTTGAAGCATGAAGCACCAGGAGCTTCGTTTTTTAGATTTTCTAAGTTATGTTTATGTGATTTATGTATGATTATGCTATTTATGCATATTAAGGGATACTACAAATTACACAGAGCCCACTCCGAGGTCGAGAAAACAAGTAGTGTCTGCTTAGAAAAATGGTAGAAACAATTTTCATTTAATGTGTCTGTTGGCGGGCAGTGTCAGCGGGGTCGTTGCTGCCAGGTGTGTCTAGCCTGTTCTGCGGATCCATGCGGAATCCCCGGGTATATCTAGGGGTGTCTAGGGATCCCTGGTGATCCATTGAAGTGTACCTTGGGATCTCCTGGGTCTTGCTATTGCCTGGGGGGAGATATCTACCCTCCCTTCCCCACAGAGTGCAGTACGATAATTATAAAGGTTTGGGAGGCTGGGTCGGAGCCTGTCTTAGGTTAGTGTTGCCATTAAAGAGAGAACCTTCATCAAATCTGTAGATTGGATGGAATTATGTAAAACGACTGGTGAGTGAACGATCACTTCATATCGTGTGCAATGATCTTTGGACAGAGTTCGTGCCTCACGCGGCTCATGCCCGCGTCGGAAAGACCATTATACAAGAACGTTATGAGAGCGAGGATGCGTCAAGGGTCGGGAAAGACTTACGAGTGTCCCATCTGATGCATACGTCTTATTGCTCTCACGTGCAGCAGCAGCAGCATTAGCTTCTTCGCCCCTCACCACCACGACCCGGGGCGCTACAGCAGCATCAACGTCGGGCCACGCGACTGGGCGCGCCCTCTATCGCCTGCGTTGCCTCCCGTTGGCTCCCGGACCGCTTACCCCCCAAATGTCGCTCGCTTGTGATTAAGCTTCTCATCCGCCGTGACGATACTCCGGGTAGTGGCGCGTTACGTGGGTCATCAGCACTCGAGCTGTGCATGGTCGTGTTGAAGCACGGGTAAGGCAGCGATCACAGGAAAGACGGTTCGTCCAGCATTTGTGTCAACACGGGTGTGCTGCATCTGGCTCAGGTACCCAACAGTACATACACTGTTATGCTTACGGTGATATTTAGGATATAACCTGCCTCATTCCTCTTTATGTGGCCGCAGTGAAGTAATCCTAAGAGAAGTAGCGTTTTGAAACCGGCTCAGCCATTCGCTAGGGAGTAGAGTGCCTAGTCTACAGTATTAGTCCAGTATACTTACTCGCCGTAGAGAAATGAAGAGTAAAATCACAAGTCTGTGCTTGGGTGACAGTGAAGCAGTGGCATTGCAATTAGATTATGTCCTTGGTACAATATTGTGAACATATAGTGAGAAAAGAAAATATTTCAGCTTTATGCTTTGGTTCCGACAGAAGAGTCCTGTCCAGTTTAAAGCAGACACTTGTGTCTGTCTAAGCTGTGTAGAGAATTCGTAACGATGTGGTTTTGAAAAGTTTACAGATATGGTAATGTTGAATCATTTTGAATTACAAACCTTTACACAGTTGTATATATGTATACAAGTAATATGCACACGAAATACATATTTCAAGTATTCAGAAGGATGTGTTTTTCGCTAGTCTTGTGGGGTTCGATCCTCGAGTCCTTCCCCTTTTTCTTTCTTAACCTTTTTTTCTTCGTCGCCTTATATGCGGGACTTCAGCGTACCTCAAATAGTACTTGGTAAGGATCTCGACAATTGTTGGCACAACATCAACTGTCACGAGAATGAGTAAATACGAAATTTCCTGTGCTTCACGTGGATGTCGGCGTAGAGGGGTGAAAACACTCGTAGGTATTTGCTGCCGTTATTACATTTAAGAGTTTTCTGGTTGTGCAGTAATCCTATAAGTGCCACTCATACTGTTGTAGTTTTTTTTCCTGCGTTTGCTGTGAGAGTCGACAAGCTGGCGTGGAGACCGAGATGATTTTTAAGATAGTCAAGCAGCTTGAGATGTAAAAACCTCGGGGTCGTGTTTTTGTGTGGATTACTTAGAGTTAATGGCGTGTAGTGGCTGGCGGCCGGGATCCGACATGGCGACGAGGTTAGCTAGGTCAGTGTGGCTGTCGAGGTCCTCTGTCGTCCACCAGCTTCCTCCTGTGGGAGGAAGTTCAACCCCTCGAGCAACTATGGTGTGTGATCCTTCAGCAGGAGAGCATGACCCTTAGTCAAAGGCCGGGCCGTCATAACCAAGGGTCCTACCATTATTCTCGTATGGGTTGTACTATCCTTGATACAGCGTCGTTTAATCTCTGCTTAAGGGTTGTGCATTGCTTGCTTAGTGGACCGTGCCGTTCTTCTTTCGCGGGGGTCGTACCTTCCCATGCTCAAGGGTCGTACCATCCGCCCACCGAGGTCGTGCCGTCGTGCTCATGTGGGTGAGGAGAAAATTTCAGTGGACTGTGAAACTTGATTAGTGTGCCGCTGTACCCCATGTTGACTGTGGGGGTGTGGTTGTGTAACAGCAGTGGTGTCCGCGTTGGCCGGAGGAGGTCTGCTGGTGGCACATCCACCTCACTGTCTACCAGCTAGTTAGTCTTACACGTCCAAAAGCTTCGTTCGTCCATTATTCCGTAGCGGTTAACTTCGTCTGCGTCTCACACCCTACGCAAGTTGGAGTAAGTCTTACTCTCTCTTGTGGTGATGTTTGGTATTGCGCGAAGCTTATTGAAATACACGTTTTACGCGTTCAGATATTCCAGTTTATAGCGAATCTTTTGAACTTGATTGAGGTAATTTGGGGACGTCTTATAGAGCCATTTCTCTTGTCCTGATACGTAAAACATTTCTTCCGTAATGTCTGCCAGCATATCCTCCCTCCTCCTCCTCCTCCGTCGCGTAATGTTGTCAGCTCAGACACGCTTCCTCGAAGATCACACTCGCCGAAGAGTCGTATACATAATCGACTGCTACAAGAAGCGAACGGAGGAGGAGCCTTGGCTAACGAACAGACTGTTAACCTCAGTTTTTTTATTTTTGGTTCGTTGAGGAATGCGGTGGACGAGATCGCTGATAATCAGTTAAGAGAGATGGACTTCCACAGTAGAGGACACTCATCGGCCTCCCGGGAGGAGCTGCCAAGACCAGCAGACGCGCACGGGTATGATGATGACAGTCTTACCATGCGGTGTGGCCGAAGCTCTTAAGTTGTGGCGGAGAACGACTTTTGCAGCGAGCGACGTGTGCTGGAGGAGTGGTACGCACGATCCCTAGAGAGAGATAGAAAGGTTTATGAAAAAAAAAAAAAAAACTGCCTTTACAGCAATAGCAGTAGACTGATGTTTCACTTTAGAAGACGATTACTTTCGAAAATGGTAATGAAACTGTTTTGAAATGATATGATATGAAGGGGGACACGATGCTCGTGACCACCAGGGCTCAGAAGGATTTAAGACTTTTATCCGCTAAGTTCACACATTGAATCACGTTTCTCCTACGTTGCTCAAAAATTTAAATCCGTTTCCACTCCAGAACTCGACTTGTAGGTTAAAAAAAAAGATTGGTGTATTCCGCGGTGGCGGTGAGGAGGTGACTGAAATAGTAAGGATCCAATATGTACCATTTTTTTTATTTTTAAAGCAAGTTAATGAGAGCCCCCGAAAATGTATTACCCGGATGATCACTCTCTGAATAGCCAACACCTGAAGGTGCAAACACCACACCTTAGTACCCACACATCCGGCACCAACACACGATAAACCCAGCACTCCAGAAGGTATGATACTTTGCCATGTTTACGTAAGTTTCATGAAGTACATTTAATTTGTACATAGGAAGCTAAAATAATTTATGGATGAATTTAAGTTCACACACACACACGCACACACGCACACATGCACACACACACACACGCACACACACACACACGCATATATATATATATATATATATATATATATATATATATATATATATATATATATATATATATATATATGTGTGTGTGTGTGTGTGTGCGTGCTTAAAACCGTTAGTGATTTACAAATTTCACACAATCATTCAGCCAGGCTTGATATTTCTGACTTTCCATTTATTTTATATTTTTTTCCTTTTTCCTTTACAACGTTGTGCGATTTTTTGGCGGTATTGGAAACAATCGGTTCGTATCATTCACTTGGGCAATTTGTGCTGGATTACATGTCTCGGGTGTTTCCAGAGCTTCTGACGAAGTTAAGTATAATATAAAAACATACTGCAACAGACCACTGGGTTCTTTAGATGCTGTTTGTGGTAACAGTGGAGATCGGGAACATATTTTCGTTACGTAAGAGTAAAGGAAAGCATACAGTTAATATTTTTTTTATGTGGGTTGTTATGTTAGATTAGTAGATTTGCTGTAATATGAGATATAATGGTATAATTCCGTTGTTTCCAAGTGCTGCTGTAGGTTTCATCTGATTCGCCCTCTACGTTGATCCACCAATTGAAAGACGAAGGAAAAGGGTAATGTCTCATGCCAGAGGCACAAGGGTGGGACTTGGCAAGGTAACGCCTGACACGAGTGAGACAGATATCTTTGTCAACGGTGGAAATTCCAGGGTCACGCACCTCGAGCCAAAAGAGGCACAGAACATGCCATTCTGTCGTTGCACATATCTTAAGAAACCTTCATGGTAAGTTTGCTTCCCTACTGCATTTAAGGGGGGTCAGAGGATAGTGGCCGCGAATAGAACTGTTTGACTAATTTTAGATGACCGAAGAAATTTGGCATAATAAAGACGATCGTTTCAGTCATCTTCTGTACTTCCCCCACATTGGGTCGTCCGTGGAAATTCTCTCTTACTGTCATCTGTATCAAGGTCGCTCTATCCGACCAGTGGATTTGCAAAGGTTTGGTGTGTTTAGCAGTACCTTGCGTTTAAATCAAAATAAAGAGTTCTAGAAAGTGAAATCATGACACATCATATGACCTGGTCTTAAGGTATTGCATTAGCCCTCTAGTAAGATTAAGATATTGCTTTAGCCTAGACTTCTAGAAAGTAAGATCATGACAAATGAAATGACGCAGTGTTAAGGTACTGCAGTAGCTTAAGGTATTGCATTACCCTAGAATTTAGGTATTGCGTTAACCTAGTATTTGCTTTGTATTTAGGTATTGCATTAACCTAATATTTAGGTATTGCTTTAACCTATTATTTACATTTACCTAGTATTCTTGTATTGCATTAGCCTACGTAGTATTAGGTTATTGCATTAGCCTAATATTTAGGTACTGCGTTAGCCTAGTATTTGCATTTGCTTAGTATTTTTTTGTATTGCATTAGCCTACGTAGTATTAACGTATTTCATTAGCCTAGGAACATTTTGACTGTAAATATCAATACAGACATTGCCGCTGTCAGCAAGTAGTTTACGGCGCATCGTAGGCGCATCCTGTGAGTGGTTGAGCAAAATACTTGTAACGGAGGTCAGGGAGGGTCTTTGTCAGACACCATAGATTGTTATAAAGAGTTGGTTTATTAGATAAGGTTACTACGGTCTTGCACACAGTGAGTTACCGAGAAAAGGCAAAAAGTGGATGCCAGTCTTAGAATTCCTTGTATCTCGATATCAACAGTAAAGTAGCGTACTATATTTCTTGCAGAGTTTGTTTTGACCATTTTTTTTTATTTAGGCTGTTGTTTCACAACCTAAGATATGATGCGTTGTAGAGTGTGTGTGTGTGTGTCTGTCCAAATCTCAGGCTGTAGACTTTAAATTCACACGATTAACATCTTAGTGTGGGAACGGGACCATCCTGTATAGTCTAGTCTGGAGCCAAAACCAGTGGTACTTAACGAATACAAAAACTCCAGACTGAAAATAACACAGCCTAGTGTACCTATATAACTGACGGCTCGGCTGTTTCAGTTCTGCCATTGGGAGGGCAGGAATTGCTGCCAGTTTGATCCAGCCCGTTGATAATAGAATTGAGAAAAACACATTAGTGTACAACGATTGGTCGGTCATCCCTCCTCCTGCCGAAGTGCTCGTCACATTCACCGCTCCCGGGCTTGGAAGAAATGGCCACCACAGAGAGAGTAATCATTTCTGATTCTTTATTCTCGCGACTTGCCCTAAACACCCTGAGATCAGGATGGTTGGTTTCGGATGCCAGAGACAGATGCTCAGACATTATTTAGTCAAGGGATTCAGATCAAATTGTTATAGATTCCCTCTCTCACAGGCCTCCGGGAATATATGATCAAGTTTTTAGCCAAAGTTGCACCTGATGACGAAAACTCCTTCCTGGAGATACGGTGAACATTTAGTTCAAACGAGTTTCGTAAAAGCAATGAAATATAGCTGACGTAGCATACGCTGGGGTTGGTGAGGCATAGCGATAGGTAAGTGAAATAAGGGTTTGTCCAGCGACTTTTTAGGACTCAAAAAGAACAGTATAAACAGTTTGAAGAACGTCAAAAAGAACAGTATAAACAGTTTGAAGAACGTCAAAAAGAACAGTATAAACAGTTTGAAGAACGTCAAAAAGAACAGTATAAACAGTTTGAAGAAGGTCAAAAGAACAGTATAACAGTTTGAAGAACGTCAAAAAGAACAGTATAAACAGTTTGAAGAACGTCAAAAAGAACAGTATAAACAGTTTGAAGAAGGTCAAAAAGAACAGTATAAACAGTTTGAAGAACGTCAAAAAGAACAGTATAAACAGTTTGAAGAACGTCAAAAAGAACAGTATAAACAGTTTGAAGAACGTCAAAAAGAACAGTATAAACAGTTTGAAGAAGGTCAAAAAGAACAGTATAAACAGTTTGAAGAACGTCAAAAAGAACAGTATAAAAAGTTTGAAGAACGTCAAAAAGAACAGTATAAACAGTTTGAAGAAGGTCAAAAAGAACAGTATAAACAGTTTGAAGAACGTCAAAAAGAACAGTATAAACAGTTTGAAGAACGTCACAAGGAACAGTATAAACAGTTTGAAGAACGTCAAAAAGAACAATATAAACAGTTTGAAGAACGTTACAAGGAACAGTATAAACAGTTTGAAGAACGTCAAAAAGAACAATATAAACAGTTTGAAGAACGTCAAAAAGAACAGTATAAACAGTTTGAAGAACGAGCAGGAGTGACGGAAGGAGGAGGGACAACTGCAAGATGCCATCAGGTCTGTAACTGAAGGTGAGACTGCGGTGTGGAGGTTGCCAAAAAAAAAGAAAAAAAGGAAAAAGGTCAGGAAATAAAAAAAGAGAGAAGAAACAGGACGGAGGAAGTGATCAGAGTTGAGCCATTTGATGCTCCGGGATCGTGTTTCCAGTCTCCAAGGGGCCAGCTGATTCATCATGCTTTAATGATCACCGTGTTTCCTTAGTGGTGTAGTGAGATATGGCCTCCTCTTGTGCTACACGCTTACGGATATGACTGAACAGAGCGTGTTTCCCCTGAGGACAAAGAAAGACAGGAGATCCAACTGAAATTGATACATTTTGGCTCTCCCAGTGGAGCGCGGCGTCATGTAATAATATTATTACCCTCAGCTTGACTTTCAAAAAAATTTTTTCTTGCCATAATAACCCAAAGTATGACACCCCCAGGAGCACCGTATCCCGACTTGCGAAGTCGGCCTCATTACATTTTATATTCGCCTGAGGAGTGCGTCTAGCGAGCCATCCTTGTGGTGTGGCGCTGATGCTAGTGGCGCCACTGGTGTCATTGACGGCAGCGGTGTAAGTATCGCCTGGGTCAGGTCAGAGAGAGACCAGGCCATATCATAGATCCCGGGGGTGGCATCGTCGTAGTCAAACGGTTAATTGAAGGAGTTTTGATGTTAAGTCCCGAGCTGACGAGGTCCCAGTGGACGAATACATGCTAAGTAGGGACCACTTGATTATGGTCTCGCGTGTGTGTGTGTGTGTGTGTGTGTGTGTGTGTGTGTGTGTGTATTTGACAGCCTTGTCGGCTATTGGTTCAAAATTACACATACTACAAGAGCCGGGTCCACCTTCATTGCTCCCGACTACAGGGACCTCACGCGATGCATGGACACTCGCTCGGCCGCGCCTGAGTGAGCTCGGCCGCGCCTCGGTGACAGACGTTGTCTCTTGTGTCAGGAACACGATGCACACCGGCCCCGTCGTCTTTAAGTCACCAAAGCTGTTTTTGAGTGTGTATTGGAGTCAGCAGCTGGCTACACTCTCACTCCTCCAGCAGGCTGATGTACGTTTACCCATTGACGTAATTAGTAAGTGAATTTGTAAATATAGCGTGGGAAGAGGACGAGTAATGTGTACGATCTAGGTTAACGAGAGATAGATAGAGAGAGAGAGAGAGAGAGAGAGAGAGAGAGAGAGAGAGAGAGAGAGAGAGAGAGAGAGAGAGCTAATAAGGGCGTTGACAAAGGTTAACTGGACCGAGAAGCATCGTTATGGCTGTCTCTCCGCATACTTATACCTGGACTGGTGGTGACACTGCTCTGTTATCTGATGGGTCACGTGGTGAGAGGCTGGGATAGGTTGGGATGTGACGTTGTGAGTGGTGGGGGGTGGACGGGCGGCGTCGTGAGTGGTGGGGTGTGGCAGGGTGGACGGGCGGCGTCGTGGGTGGTGGGGGTGTGGCAGAGTGGACGGGCGGGGTCGTGAGTGGTTGGGTGTGGCCGGGAGACGTCGTGGGTCTGGCGGATGACCACCTGACCTCTCACCGCACCCGCTGCTCAAGCCACCAACAGGTCACCATAAATCAATAGCATTATTGAACACGTTATTAAGTCCCGACGGTTAGCGCGGGTCAGTTACTACACGGCGCCGAAACCCCTCTTGGTGATTGACGATACTGAATTGGCATTACTGAAAGGGTTCGATACGGCTGAAGTGGGTGGTTGGGCATAATCTTGTTGCTGGGAGGTGGGTGGCGTCGGGGAGTGAGAGCGGCCGGGAGAGGTGAGGGAGGGAGGGGCTGGCGGCCGGGAGAGGTAAGAGTGGGATGACCGACCGCGAGAGAGAGGTGAGATTAGGTTGCCGTGAGAAGACCACCCTTCGTGGCCTCTGTCATCCTTTTGCGCTGCAGGATGCACGGTAAACCCACCGACGATACCGGGACAGTTCAGATCAGAGGGGAGGGAGGAGAGAGGTGAGGGTGAGCGGTGGTGTGACAGATTACGTGAGTGGTCCGGTCGGCAAGCGTGTCCTCCGCCCGCCACACGGGCCGTGGTCATGGCTGACGCGCCTCGTCTGATTCTGAGCCATTGCTGCCCTTATTACTCTCCCCCTCCTGAAGCCTCTATGACCTTTTTCTCCCCTGTGAGCCCAATTTTTTTTTCTCATGTGACCTTATCTGTGTGTGGCCTCGTTTCTTCTATGATCTCGTCTCATGTGACCTGGCGTATCTCGTGTGACCTTGTGTCTCGTAACTCCGTCTCTCTTGTGACCTTGTCTCATGTGACCTCATATCTCTTTTGACCTTGTCCCTTGTAACCCCGTCTCTCATGTGACCTCGTATCTCGTGTGACCTTGTCTCTCGTAACCCCGTCTCTCATGTGACCTCGTATCTCGTGTGACCTTGTCTCTCGTAACCCCGTCTCTCATGTGACCTCGTATCTCGTAACCCGTCTTCCCTGTGACTTCGTCTCTCTTGTGACCTCGTCTTTCGTGACGCCGTCTCTGCTGTGACATTGTCTCTCTGGTCACTTGGAGTCCCTGGTCGCTCTGGTCGTCTGGTGACCTTATGTATGATAGTCGGCCTCTACCTTCCCCCCCTGGCATGACCCTTCTCCTACTCGCTCACTTGTGGCCTCGCCCCCTTGTCCCTCTTACTCTTAGATTCGCCTCCCTCTTCTCCCCAGTCTTTCTCAAGTTACTCCTCACTCGTATGTTCCCCATAGTCTTGCATCCCCCTGCACCCCATAAAAATGTTTCCCATCTGTTTCCCATCTTGTTATAAATTGAGAGATTTTGACAGTTTGATGGAGTTTTTTTTTTTTTTTTTTTTTTTACCTCCACGTTTCTTGTGAGGGTGGATATGTCCTGTCGACCGGTCTGGTCGGTTAGGTAACGCCTGTGATGAAGGGCCCCGGCGATTTTTGGAGTGGGGGGTCCTGGACTTATCCCAGCAGATAAATTTATAATCAGGGAATGGAACGAAGCGCCTCTGGATAGTGGTGTAGGAAGCCAGAGGTGACGGAGGAAGGAGAGATATAGATAGATAGATAGATAGATTGAGAGAGAGAGAGAGAGAGAGAGAGAGAGAGAGAGAGAGAGAGAGAGAGAGAGAGAGAGAGAGAGAGAGAGAGAAAAACTGAAACCGCAGTAGACAGCAGCAGGAGTAATTGTAGCAACGCGAGGGGTAGCTGAAGTGGGACTCTGTCAGCAGGAGCGACTGCTGCCCGCAGAGCACCCCGCTGCAGCGACTCCTTCGTGGCCGTCTTTCTCCTTCACGTGACGATTTATCAAATCTCACGCTCAGGTACCACGACACTAACGAGGCCAGGCCAGCACCCCGCAGCATGGGAGCCCATCCTACCGTGGTGCCTCCCTCCCCAACCCTTGCCTGGTATCTGGTACCTTCCTCCCTCTTCCCTCCTGGTGTACCGGTGCTGGACACCTTCTGACATCTCCCTGGTGTACTGGTACGGGACACCTGCCCTCCCACTGTTTTCCAACCCTCCAAACGGACGATGGATCTCCGATGCCCCTTCAAGCAGATGATGGGCCTTGTGATGCCGGTTGAGGTGGTGGATAACTCTCTGCTGGCGCTCGTTACTTGATGACGCCCCTGTGGTCCATTTTGGATGGGAGATGATGCTCTGCTTACGCTGGAAGCAGGTAATGACCTTTTGTTGCTGCGTGTGATAAGCAGTGATCTCCTGCTGCCTCTTGTTTGCATGTGATGACTTGCTGCTTGTAGCAGGTGCTGGCCCTTTGCTGTGTCGGACTTGGCCATCTGCTGCTGGTAGCAGGTGATGATGGCCTTGTGTTGCGTCTTGGACTCGTGATGGCCCTCTGCTTCTGCTTGTAGCAGGTGATGACGGCCTTGTGTTGCGCCTTGGACTCAAATGAACCACTGCTGCCAGCGTGTCCTCGAGACACCACTCCTCCGGCCAGGATCTTCAGTGTGTTGTTGAAGGACTAATTAGCGTCGCCAAGAGCCGGGCTGAAGAGGTACGGGTCTTTAAATGACTTGATCTTAAGGCTGTTGATATCTTGGTGGCGGTAATGTTTATGTTGTGCCGGGGAGGCCATTATGGCAGCACTTCGCTGTATATTCTTACACAGAGCTCACCATCCTAGACTCGCCCATCAAATTTCTTCGAAGCAGACTCCTCCTCTTCCTCCTCTGCTCCATCGCCCGCCCATATGGTATACAGTAAGTCTAAGGGGCCTGAGCTTAAGCTGTAGGCAGTGACGGATCCTCGGTGCACCACACCGCCATTCATTCACAGGAAGCTGGCTGGCTGGCCGGCTGGTTGGCCGGCTACGTCCCAGGTACCGTAGAACGGCCCCTGCCCAACTTGGGGAGACACACCCTTGTGGTCACCGAGGCATGTCCTTGTAGCCCCTGGACCACCACTCACCAAGGGTCCTTCTCCCAGACACCCGTGGCCTTGGAGGACTCGTCAGTCAACCTTTCCACGACGGACTTTCGCGGGCTGTTTACATCATGTCGCCATATGAGCAAGCCACTCTACGGCCAGGCTAAGCCGGGGGAGCAGACATTCCTGTACTGCCTCATTAGCAACCCACTTCACAGCCGAGGCTAAGCCACTGCAAACCAGTCCCGGGTTAGTGTCTCGTTGCATCACTGGTGACCTCTTGTGTCCCCACCACTAGGAGACATTGGCTCGGCGGAGGGCTTCACGAACAGCGAGGGAGCTGGCTGATGACCGTGTCTGGGTTTGTGACGCGTGATGAGAACAGAGCAGAACTGGCAGCTTTGAAGGCACGAGGGCGGGGAGAAAGACACTTCGTTGGTGCCTCCTCCAAGATGTTGGCTTTCCCCGCCACTCGCAAGAATTTTGTGCCCCGTTGCCTCTCGAGCTCGCCTTCTTGCAGAATATTGACCTACATCCCTTCCTCTTTCCCTCCTTCCCTCCCTTCTCTTAGACGACACACCCTCCAACCCCTCCCTGTACTAAGGCATTATTCCCCGTATCTCCCGTCACCCCTTCAAGGTGTGGGTCTGCTGCAGAGGCTTACTAGAATAAAGCTTGCCCGAGAAAGAGTGGAGGAGAGGTGGCAAAATTGCAATCTGCCGCTCCAGTTATAACACGAAGGTAATTATTGCGGAGGTGAAACTTCGCCAGGTATTGGGTCTTTATTATGTACAACCTTCTCCCATCCTGCCTCAACCACGTCATCCTCTCTCTCTCTCTCTCTCTCTCTCTCTCTCTCTCTCTCTCTCTCTCTCTCTCTCTCTCTCTCCCCCACCATGCTGAACCACATATCTTCTTAACTCTCATCTCAACCTGTATATATATATATATATATATATATATATATATATATATATATATATATATATATATATATATATATATGTGTGTGTGTGTGTGTGTCTGATGAAAAGGTGATAAGTTAATCCAGCTGCTCAGGTGTCTGTAGACCCGACCTTTGAAAGTGTTATGACCCAGGAAGAGGGAAGGTCGAGAGAAGAAAGGGAATTCCACAGCCTTTTTTTTCTTTTTGTACGAGGAAAGAAGATGGTATGATAACGGCCAGTGCTCGTGTGTCAGGTCTCCGTGCATATAAACTGTGGGAAGAAGCAGTCAGTCGTGTTTCTTCAGGTCTTAGGAGCTGGAACACATGTAGCCAGCTCACGAGAACCATTGGATTATTTCTAATAAATATTAACATCCCTTAGATGACGTAGAAAGAGATGAAGTTACTGCGGAAACTCCAGTTAGTGGACAGAGACACTGAGGTATGAAATCACTGTGGATATCTTCTTCCCCCTGGTGCTCGCGAGGTGCTGGGCACGGTTGTGACACGCATGACCCGCCCCCGAGGAGTGGGCCTTCTCCTCACCCTTCACTCACCTTCAGCCAGGGAGGAGGGAAAAGGACATACTCATCCAATGCACTGATGGCTGTACCAGAGGAAGAGCGTTGTAGAGTGACAGGAGTCCCGTAGGTCGCGCCCTCGGAAGTTAATATAGCTCTGGACGGGTCTTTTCGTGGTAGTTAAACCCTCCGTCAGTGTCAGTGGTGTTACGACGCTCTACGTAACCAGCTCATTATGGTTGCCAGTACCGCATGGCAACGTGTGATGATAATCCTTTCGCAGTAATGTCTTCTTGTGATTGGTGCGGTTGTCGGTGCATAGCTGTTGACGTGGCTTGTTGAATCCCTCTGGGGTCTCTCTCACACGTAGCGTTGAGACGGGAAGAGGATTGAGTAGCTCTTGTGTGTGTGTAGTCTTTTGGACTGGAGAGGAAGAGACCCCCTTGCCGTGGTGCAGATGATGGCGATGGTTCTCACGAGACTGTTCAACACGTTGGTCCCTTGGAAGTCACGCTGAGCCGCTGAGGGACCAGGCAAGTGTATTTACACACGCGTTTCAAGTCGAGAACAGCGCCACAGGGAGATGAACGCGTTCTTCAAGCTTAGCCAAGAATGGATGTTGGATGCATTTATTTCTGGATTCCTCATTTATTTCTGGATTCCTCACTGAGTCTTTTCGTATGAAACTGATCCTGACTGAGGTCAGGGAAGACGAATAGTGAAGGGGTCTTGAAATCCATCTTTAGGAATCATTTTCTTAGATTTATTTTCAGTAATTCGTCGGTCAAGATCCAAGGATCGTTCCAGGGGAAGATGCTCAGCTAGGGTGAGTTGCGGGACTTGGAGGGCGTCCAGGGGTAGTCGGTAGCAAAAAAACACGATGATCGAGGGCGTGTCGTGTGTGTGTGTCGTGTGTGTGCGGCCTTGATAACGGTAACGCAGGAATGTTGTCGTGTGGTGAGGGGGACCGCTACAGAGTTGTCAGCGAGATCATCATCAACAGATGAGATTCGGTTGGGAAAAAAAAAAAGAAGAGAAAACACATTCGATTATCCCGTGGGATATCAAGCAGGCTGAGCGAGCCTCCTGGGACGAACCAACCGTTCAAGTTGTGTTTAGTGGGAGATGGAAACATCCCTGCTGGTTTTCCTTTCTTTTTTATATATCTACAATTTTCTTTCTTTTTTTTTCCTGTTTTTTTTTTATTCTTTTATCTGATGGTGGTGGCTGACTTAGACTTGATGCTGTTAAAAGTAAGAGCGTCGGTACAGGAGGGTATGGTCCGCCTCGAGAGGTGTGTGTGTGTGTGTGTGTGTGTGTGTGTGTGTGTGTGTGTGTGTCTGTTAGCTTGGTGTTCCTAGCCAGGCTGCCTTGGCTGCTGCACTCGGGCGAGGCAAGACCGTAGCCACAGTGAGATGGTCCGCCAGCCAGAGTAACGAGTCTATTGGTCGGCCGTCGTGAGCGGATGATAAATGAAACGATGATGAGACTAAATGATAAAATGAAACGTTGATGAGAATAAATGATGCTAATTGAACCTGAGGCGAGGGATGGGTGTAAGAGACGGTGACGCATTTGGTAGAATACTCCCTTTTGAGGATGGGTGAAATATTGCTCGAAATGACCGGGATGTTGGGGTCTTAGTGCTGTTGCTGCTGCTGCTGTTGCTGTTGCTGTGAGTGGTGACTGTAGTGAGCGAGCGTCTGGGCTTATGGTGTTGACTTCACTGGCCCTGCCGCCGTGTGTACCCCGTGCAGTGTGTGTGTGTGTGTGGAGGTCCTGGTTGGGGACATTGTCCGTCAAAAGTTACTGCCAGTTTGTACCCCTTTTTTTTTTTTTGGTGGCATTGTCATGTCGTGATATATTTTGCCGTCTCTCTCTCTCTCTCTCTCTCTCTCTCTCTCTCTCTCTCTCTCTCTCTCTCTCTCGTTATGCTGATGGCGCCCTCGTTGCCGAAGTCGGTCCCCAAGTTAATCCCCAAGACTTGTTCCTGAGGGTGCGGGAGTTGGTTACCCGTCGGAGGAGGAGATGGGGGAGATCATATATCCTTGTCTGGCTTGCAGCTCCCCGGGCGCACATCCTAGTGAACCTACGTCGTCCCCCATCTTCACCCAGGGGTTGATCCTCTCTCTCTCCCAGTTGGTCACACAGGCGAGGCAGATTCAGTCTGACGCTCGTAGTAGAGTCGTGATTCGAACACTTTGAGTACGACGGTGCGAACCCTTCAACACGAAGGAACGACTCTTGAGTACGACGGTGCGAACCCTTGACCACGACCCTTGGCCACGACGTCACGGCCCTTGACCACGACCCTTGGCCACGACGTCACGACCCTTGAGGCTCAGGTCGAAGGTCAGGCCATCATGCCATGGGGTGGCTCGCATCCCTTCCCTTGCGTGCAAGAGTTTAATGATGAAGAGAAGTCAGGAAAACAACCTTAGCCTGGAACTATCAAGTTCCTGCAAGCATTAAGACCATTATGGACGACCCGACAAAGTTACCAAGATACAAACAAACAAACAAACAAGCACTGGACAGATATCTGTAAGTGTACGAAACAAACATGACAGATATCTGTAAGTGTACGAAACAAACATGACAGATATCTGTAAGTGTACGAAACAAACACAAACATGACAGATATCTGTAAGTGTACGAAACAAACATGACAGATATCTGTAAGTGTACGAAACAAACATGACAGATATCTGTAAGTGTGCGAAACAAACACAAACATGACAGATGTCTGTAAGTGTACGAAACAAATACAAACATGACAGATATCTGTAAGTGTACGAAAAACAAACACAAACATGACAGATATCTGTAAGTGTATCTGACGAGCAAGAGCTGCCTCTGGGGCCCATTACTCTTCTTGATTTATGTGAATGACTAGCCGGACAGGTGTAGACTCGCACCTGAATGTGTTTGCAGATGATGCATACGTCATGAGGGATGCGAAGACCGTGGAGGACTGACTCGAGTTACAAGGGCACCTTGATAGACTCCAAGATGGTTGATGAAGTTCAACGTCCCACATCAGGAAAGTAGTAAAATGGGGGAACTAATTCTTTGCTGGTAAATATTACACCAGCATTCAAGTCTGTGGATAAGGAAATATTCAACGAACTGTTCATATCCTACGTGAGGCCATGACTAGAATATGCTTCTCCGATCAGATCACCGCCGCCCCTAAAGAAGCACAAAGAACTGTAAGAGAAGACCTTGAAGTAGGCAGCAGATGTGGTACCGGAATTGAGAAAGCTGAGTTACAGGAAAAAGCTAGAGGCTTTTAAGTTCACTTACTGTGGAAGAGAGAAAAGTGTCAGGGATGTCTTCGAGAGATGGAGGATTGAAAAGAAATGGAAAGTGGAAACGGATGGTAATTACGTGGGAAGCAAGACATTAAGGGAATGAGGCGACCACTAGACGCCGAGGCGAGGGACGAGGGGCTTCTTTCGTAATGCTGTGCCTCACACAAACAGATTCGGGATTGCGTATGCCATTGACTTGATATCACTTGAGATCCTTCTTCAGTTCTCCCTCCTCCTTTTACTCTTCTTCCCCTCTTCCTTCTTTCCTTCCTTCATTTCTCTCATCTTTCTTTCTCCTCCTCCTTATTTTATATATATATATATATATATATATATATATATATATATATATATATATATCATTTAATGCCGGCCTCGATTAAGGACTTTGGTCCGTGACTGGATTCGTCGACATTAAAGAAATAGAATTGTCCGTCTTGTCGAAAACTGCCAAACTGAATCAGGCCGTGTTTATCCTGCCTGCTCAGGCTAGGGTTAGGTTAGGTTAGGTTTTGAGTCATTTTGAGCTTACAGTTCACATGACGCCCGCTCACACCTAAATGCAGTTAAAAGTACGTGTATTTTTGGGGGGTCATTATTATCAAGAGACCTCAATTATCTTACTTTACACTGGCGGTGGACTGAGATTGGCTGGTAACTGCTCAGTACAGTGGTACAGGATATACATTATTGTAGCGCAGTGGTCACATAGTGTGGAGGAAGTACTGGTAAAAATGATAATGGGCAGAGAGGTGTGAACGGAGAGAGAGAGAGATAGAGAGAGAGAGAGAGAGGTCCAGTCACGAAACTTTTTTTTTCTTTTTATGGATAAATCTTTTTAAAAGTTGTCCAGCTCTCTGTTCCAGCCTTTGGGGGGAAAACGTAAGGCCGAAGACTTTTGCTCTCCCTGAGGAATTAGAGAAAGAGAGAGAGTAGTTGACGTTGGCAGGGAGGGAGGGAAGGAAGGGAAGGAAGGCATAGTATTGACCTCTGCACTCGGGACAGCTGTTATGTCTTCCGCTGTTCCTCCATTTTTTTTTTTTTAATCTTCCCTCATGAACTTTTTTCATTTCGTAAGCACTACACACACACACACATACACACACACACACACACACACACACACACAGAGAGAGAGAGAGAGAGAGAGAGAGAGAGAGAGAGAGAGAGAGAGAGAGAGAGAGCAAATCTTATATATTCTGATTCTCCGTTTAACGTGTTCGTTACGATATATATATATATATATATATATATATATATATATATATATATATATATATATATATATATATATATATTGAAATGGTTTAGGCACATGGAGAGAATGAGTGAGGAAAGATTGACCAAGAGGATATATGTGTCGGAGGTGGGGGGAACGAGGAGAAGTGGGAGACCAAATTGGAGGTGGAAAGATGGAGTGAAAAAGATTTTGTGTGATCGGGGCCTGAACATGCAGGAGGGTGAAAGGAGGGCAAGGAATAGAGTGAATTGGAGCGATGTGGTATACCGGGGTTGACGTGCTGTCAGTGGATTGAAGCAGGGCATGTGAAGCGTCTGGGGTAAACCATGGAAAGCTGTGTAGGTATGTATATTTGCGTGTGTGGACGTATGTATATACATGTGTATGGGGGGGGGGGGTTGGGCCATTTCTTTCGTCTGTTTCCTTGCGCTACCTCGCAAACGCGGGAGACAGCGACAAAGTATAAAAAAAAAAAAAAAATATATATATATATATATATATATATATATATATATATATATATATATATATATATGACCATTGAGGAGCTGATAGCCGCTGACTGTACTGAGTTCATGTTCCATTGTGTTGAATAATGTAATATACTACTTTGGGGGTGGATGGGGAGGGGAGGCAAGGAGGCTAGTGAGTGGGTGAGTGGTGATGCGGAAGTGGGAGAGTCATGGCTAGGAAGGGAAAGTGGGGAGAGAGAGAGAGAGAGAGAGAGAGAGAGAGAGAGAGAGAGAGAGAGAGAGAGAGAGAGAGAGAGAGAGAGAGAGAGAGAGAGAGAGAAGGGGGTCGTCGAGTGAAAGTGAGCTGTGCCGGGACTTGGTTCATGAGTTTATGGGCAGAACGTGACGATTAAAAGAGGCAGAGAGACAAGGGCGATAACTGAAGGTGGTGGTGGGGGCAGCAGCAGCAGCAGCAGGTGGTGGTGGTGTTGTACACCCGCGATGGATGGGTCAGGCGCGCGCAATGTTGCCGTACTGTAGGGTTTGGATCAGTGGTGAGTTGGGTAATTTTTATTAATGTTATTATTATTATTATTATTATTATTATTATTATTGTTATTGTTATTATTATTATTATTATTATTATTATTATTATTATTATTATTATTATTACTATTATTGTTTTTTTTTTTTTTTTTTATACTTTGTCGCTGTCTCCCGCGTTTGCGAGGTAGCGCAAGGAAACAGACGAAAGAAATGGCCCAACCCCCCCCCCCCCATACACATGTACATACACACGTCCACACACGCAAATATACATACCTACACAGCTTTCCATGGTTTACCCCAGACGCTTCACATGCCTTGATTCAATCCACTGACAGCACGTCAACCCCTGTATACCACATCGCTCCAATTCACTCTATTCCTTGCCCTCCTTTCACCCTCCTGCATGTTCAGGCCCCGATCACACAAAATCTTTTTCACTCCATCTTTCCACCTCCAATTTGGTCTCCCTCTTCTCCTCGTTCCCTCCACCTCCGACACATATATCCTCTTGGTCAATCTTTCCTCACTCATTCTCTCCATGTGCCCAAACCATTTCAAAACACCCTCTTCTGCTCTCTCAACCACGCTCTTTTTATTTCCACACATCTCTCTTACCCTTACGTTACTTACTCGATCAAACCACCTCACACCACACATTTTCCTCAAACATCTCATTTCCAGCACATCCATCCTCCTGCGCACATCTCTATCCATAGCCCACGCCTCGCAACCATACAACATTGTTGGAATCACTATTCCTTCAAACATACCCATTTTTGCTTTCCGAGATAATGTTCTCGACTTCCACACATTTTTCAAGGCTCCCAAAATTTTCGCCCCCTCCCCCACCCTATGATCCACTTCCGCTTCCATGGTTCCATCCGCTGACAGATCCACTCCCAGATATCTAAAACACTTCACTTCCTCCAGTTTTTCTCCATTCAAACTCACCTCCCAATTGACTTGACCCTCACTATTATTGTTATTGTTATTATTATTATTATTATTATTATTATTATTATTATTGTTATTATTATTATTATTATTATTATTATTATTATTATTATTATTATTATTATCATTATTACTATTATTATTATTGTCATTATTATATTGATAATTATTATGATAATCATTATTGTTAGCATTATTATCATGATTATGATTATTATTATTTTTGTAATGATTATAATTAGTTAATAATAATAATTATAATAATATTGATAGTAATAATGATAAGGATGATAATGATAGTAGACATTATTATTAATATTATTAGTTATTATTATGATTATTATTAGTGCTATTATTATTATTATTATTATTATTATTATTATTATTATTATTATTATTATTATTATTATTATTAACCCCAGCACACACACACATGATGACTCGTCTACGTGAAAAGAGGACAAAAAAAAACCCATTGGGTCGTTAATGTGCGTGCATGACGGGGGTATCTGGTGAGTGTGTGTGTGGCAGTGGTGGTGAGGGTGCGTAGCCAAGATCTGGTGTTACTGGTGCATGACGGGTCAGCCGCTGGGGCTGTTGGTTGGTTGGTTGGTTGTACCATCGCCTCCATGAGAGTCTGGGTGTCGCATGGTGGTCGTGATCACGGTCCCTAGGATCCGTTGTTGGCGTCACGGTCTTGTCTTCTCTCTCTCTCTCTCTCTCTCTCTCTCTCTCTCTCTCTCTCTCTCTCTCTCTCTCTCTCTCTCTCTCTCTCTCTCTCTCTCTCTCTCTCTCTTTCTCTCTCTCTCTCTCTCCTCTTGTCACTCTCGTCCGTCTACTGAGCCAAGGCCTTCACAGCAGGTAGCACCACGCGCCAAGTTCCTAAAAGCTATCTTTTCTTATGTGTAGTATACTTTTTTTTTTTTTTGCCCGTTTAAGTTGAGGACAAGGAGGGTATAACTGTGTTAGGGGAGTGGGGTGGGGAGATATTTAACCCGGTGTTTTTTTTTAATGTGTGTGTGTGTGTGTGTGTATGATTTTTGTGGTGGTGTTATAAATAGTTTAATTGCTGTTGTTGCTGTATCTGTTTACTGCTCAAGGATATTCTCAAGGCCACACGCCCTTCGAGGTAATATATATTATATATATTATATATATATAATTTATATTATATATATAATATATATATATTATATATCATATATTATATATATATTATATATTATATATATATATATATATATATATATATATATATATATATATATATATATATATATATATATATATAACTTACAAACTTCCAACAGCCAGGATCGAACCCGGGACCCCTAGATATACGAGGGTGTGGAGGACCTCCTCAGTACCAGTTTTAAAAGTTGCTCTTAATTCAGTTGTTTTTCCCTCAAGATTTTACTTATCGAAATCTTCGACGCCAAATCTTGGCAAGATATTTATGACATTGTATTCCCCCACCCCTTACCCTACCCTGCCACTAACCCCTGGCGCCAGAGTAATTTGGTTGCTCTGTCTGACGCCGGAGCATTGAAGCCAAGTGTGGTGTTGGAGCATTGTGGCCAAGTGTGGTGTCGGAGCATTGTGGCCAAGTGTGGCGTTGGAATATTGAAGCCGAGTATGGTGTTGGAGCACTGTGGCCAAGTGTGGCGTTGGAGCATTGAAGCCAAGTGTGATGTTGGAGCATTTTGGCCAAGTGTGGCGTTGGAGCATTGAAGCCAAGTGTGATGTTGGAGCATTTTGGCCAAGTGTGGCGTTGGAGCATTGAAGCCAAGTGTGATGTTGGAGCATTGAAGCCAAGTGTGGCGTTGGAGCATTGAAGCCAAGTGTGGCGTTGGAGCATTGGAGCCAAGTGTGATGTTGGAGCATTTTGGCCAAGTGTGGCGTTGGAGCATTGAAGCCAAGTGTGATGTTGGAGCATTTTGGCCAAGTGTGGCGTTGGAGCATTGAAGCCAAGTGTGGCGTTGGAGCATTGAAGCCAAGTGTGATGTTGGAGCATTGTGGCCACCTGTGGTGTTGGAGCATTGTGACCAAGTATGATGATGGAGCAGTGTAGCCAAGTGTGATTGCTATGTTACTCCTTCAACACTCTCGTTGGATTGTGAGTTTGTGATCACGCTCTCACACAGTGTCACCATCTTTTAACGTTTGAGAACCGTGACACGTGTTCTTCCGTCTCGACACCTGTTATGTAAACAAGTGTGGCTGATATTTACATACGTATGTATCTGACACATGTATTCCCATCCAGTGTAACACACGTGCAGCATTGGACTAGCACCTGTGCGGCTGACGAGAACTGTATATACACAGCTGGGCAGGTGTTGAAGGCAGCTGCAATGATGCAGAGGTGGCAGACAGCTGCTTGCATCTTTCTGTATGTGGTTTCCAGTCCCTCGTAATTGGGTCTGGTGGCTTCTGATTGGATTGGATTAGGATATGTTGTGAATCTTGGGTGTGTTTTGAACTCGTCGGTACGACCCTTTTTTTGAGAGCGACCTTACGACCCGTTGTAGGATATGATGACCTGGCCCTTTGACGTAGTTCTTAAAGGGGGTCAGGTCTAAAAGGCCGAGCCATCATGACCCCCAAGGGTCGTACCGTTGTGACGGAGGGTCGTACCTTCGTCTTCACGGGTCGCACCGCCGTGGGGAGAGGGGGGGGGGTGTCAGTAACAGATTGTCCTGTTAAAAACAACAGGAAGTTCGAGACGTTGCCGAGGTACGCCTGGCCACAGCGCGCTCGCTCGCGCCCTGCGTACGTGATATTGAGGAAGTGGGTGGATGGGGCTCCTCCTGGTGTACACATGTGTGCCTGGGTAGTGAGACCGGAGGCTGACGGCTCGACGTGGCGTGTAGAGGAGGAGTGGTTTGATGGAGTGATCAATATGGCGGCGTTCAAGGATAGGGAAATGGCGTTGAAGAAAGGGAGAACATGTATAGGGCGTGGATACGAACTGGAAAAATGCATATCGTGCATGGGGTAGTGGCGTGGAAGCGGGGTATATACCGTTTACGGGGGAGTGGCGTGGAAGCGGTGGATAGAGCGTGTTTATGGCATGTAGCTTGGTTGCTTTGCTAGTGTCTGCGTGAAGAGGAGAGGGCGTTTTGGGCGAGGACTGGGGAGGTAATGGCGCGGATTAGAGGATGAAGTGTGGACAGAGAGAAAGGAGTTGGTTCCGGGTCGTGTCTGGTGTGTGTGTGTGTGTGTGAGAGAGAGAGAGAGAGAGAGAGAGAGAGAGAGAGAGAGAGAGAGAGAGAGAGAGAGGAGCGAGGGGTAGAGGGTGTGCTGTCAGCCAACCAGTCTTCTTCAGTAAGTCGTTACGTCACCGACTTATTTATTCTGTTTATCTCTCGTGTTTGGGGGACGGGGCGGCCGACGCCGGCCGTGGTCAGGTCTACACCCCTGGTGTCTCTCCTTCTCGACCTTGTATAAGTTTTATTTTTGTTTATAAGTTTAGAGTCTTAAAAAAGTTTGTGGGATACGTAAGGCGGGAGAGTCAATCTGGAATGTAAATAAGCAATTTTTTTTTTTGCCCTTTAGGCACGGGTTTGCGGCCCTTGAGCACGGCGGTACGGCTCTTGAGCACGAGGGTATGGCCCTTGAGCACGAGGGTATGGCCCTTGAGCACGAGGGTATGGCCCTTGAGCACGAGGGTATGGCCTTTGAGCACGAGGGTATGGCCTTTGAGCACGAGGGTATGGCCCTTGAGCACGGGTTTGCGGCCCTTGAGCACGAGGGTATGGCTCTTGAGCACGAGGGTATGGCCCTTGAGCACGAGGGTATGGCCCTTGAGCACGAGGGTATGGCCCATGAGCACGAGGGTACGACCCTTGAGCACGAGGGTATGGCCCTTGAGCACGAGGGTATGGCCTTTGAGCACGAGGGTATGGCCCTTGAGCACGAGGGTATGGCCCTTGAGCACGAGGGTATGGCCCTTGAGCACGAGGGTATGGCCCTTGAGCACGAGGGTATGGCTTTTGAGCACGAGGGTATGGCCTTTGAGCACGAGGGTATGGCCCTTGAGCACGAGGGTATGGCTTTTGAGCACGAGGGTATGGCCTTTGAGCACGAGGGTACGACCCTTGAGCACGAGGGTATGGCCCTTGAGCACGAGGGTATGGCCCATGAGCACGAGGGTATGGCCCTTGAGCACGAGGGTACGACCCTTGAGCACGAGGGTATGGCCCTTGAGCACGAGGGTATGGCCTTTGAGCACGAGGGTATGGCCTTTGAGCACGAGGGTATGGCCTTTGAGCACGAGGGTACGACCCTTGAGCACGGCGGTACGGCCCTTGAGAACGACGGTACGACCCTTGAACACGACGGTACAACCCTTGAGCACGGCGGTACGGCCCTTGAGAACAACGGTACGACCCTTGAACACGACGGTATAACTCTTGAGCAATGCGATACGGCCCTTGAGCACGACGATACTACCATTAAGCACGACAGTACGACCCTTTGGGTGTACGATGGCCCGGCCTTTGATTTGACCCCCTGCCCTTAAGGTTCATGTTAAAGGCCAAGAGGCCCATTATATCCAAGGGCCGTACCATCGTGCACCAGGTTCGTACCATCGTGCACCAGGGCCGTACCATCGTGCACCAGGGTCGTACCATCGTGCACCAGGGCTGTACCATCGCGCACCAGGGCCTTACCGTCGTGCACTAGGGCCTTACCGCCGTGCTCCAGGGGCGTACCATCGTATTCTAAGGAACGAAGTGTGTGAAGCTCTTAAGTCTGGTTGGGGGGGGGAGTAGAAACCGGAAGAAAACGGTTTCATGAAAAGAAGGAAAAACTTGAAGAGTTTGGAAATGAAAACGTCCCTGTGTTTTGAGGATGATGAAGATTGGTCATTAGATATTCTTGGGTCCCGTGATGCCATGAATATTTACATCGTTATTATGGTAAGACTGTAGCTCTTGTAGTGGAAATTACTTACGTCGTAAAAGATATAATCAGAAAATACTTTCCAGAAGTGTATTGATCGATTAATTGTTGATAGGGTAAGAGAGAGAGAGAGAGAGAGAGAGAGAGAGAGAGAGAGAGAGAGAGAGAGAGAGAGAGAGAGAGAGAGAGAGTGATTGAATGTGGTTGAAAGAGATGAAGAGAGTGTGGTTGAATGTGGTTGAGGGAGATGAAGAGAGTGTGGTTGAATGTGGTTGAGAGAGATAAAGAAAGTGTGGTTGAATGTGGTTGAGAGAGATGAAGAAAGTGTGATTGAATGAGGTTGATAGAGATGAAGAAAGTGTGGTTGAATGTGGTTGAGAGAGATGAAGAAAGTGTGGTTGAATGTGGTAGAGAGAGATGAAGAGAATGGGAGAAGAGAAGTTGACAGAGAATATGTTTCATAAGTGGACAAGGAGAAGCGGGAGATCAAATTGGAAATGGAGAGATAAGGTGAAAAAGATTTTGAGCGATCGGGGCCTGAATATACAGGAGGGTGAAAGGCGTGCGCGGGATAGATTGAATTGGGGCTTGGTGTTCAACTGGGGGCGACGAGCTGTCAGTGGACTGAACTAGGGCATATGAGCATCCGTAGGAAACCACGGAAAGGTTTGTGAAGCCTGTTTGTGAATGGGGAGTTGTGGTTTCGTTGCAGTACTCATGACTTATAGAATGATATGAGAGAGAGAGAGAGAGAGAGAGAGAGAGAGAGAGAGAGAGAGAGAGAGAGAGAGAGAGAGAGAGAGAGATTCCGGGTGTTTACGTTTTCAGATTAATCATCTTTTCCAAGAGTCTCTCTCTCTCTCTCTCTCTCTCTCTCTCTCTCTCTCTCTCTCTCTCTCTCTCTCTATATATATATATATATATATATATATATATATATATATTTTCCACCCGAGTGGAGACCGTATCCAGTTCCCGGAGAGGAGTGGGACAGCCTCAGTCCTTTACGACACACACACACACACACACACACACACACACACCCGCGCGCGCACTGGCCAGTCCATTGCGATCATCATCACAAGTCTCACACCTCGAGCCTGATGCCAGCCTGCCTGCACGTTTGGATTCCGTGCCGACGTGCCATTCTTATATTGTGATTTGCATACTACTTGCAGAAGTAATTGTTTACGCTCTCGGACCACTTGATGCGTTATCGCTGTGTTGATAATCATTCGTCAGCACGTTCTACGTATGCTGGGAGCGTTCGCTGGCAAAGGCATAGTCCTGTTGCGACACACACAGTCTTTCTGCTAACTCGCTGTGGTAGTATATGTCCTTCGTATCGTAAGCCGGGAATACGTGGGTAGCCCTCGAGTGCAGGTAATGAGAGTGTGTTGACAGAACTGGTGATACATGTGGTCGCAGATGAATGGCGAGGGTCTTCATCACACCATAAGATGGTCTCTTGGTTCTTGTACGAAGACCATTGTGATTCACAGCGTGCTTTGGAAACGGCTCCGGGCGGATGACTGAGGCCTGTGTAGTTTAGGGAAGGGGCGCATTGTTTTTGTACTGTGGCCGGGCCATCTTAACACGACGTCGTGTTCACGGGTCGTACCGACGTATTCAGGGGTCGCACCGACGTGTTCAGGGGTCACACCCGCGTATTCAGGGGGTCGCACCGTCGTATTCAGGGGTCGTACCTTCGTATTCAGGGGTCGCACCGTCCTATTCAGGGGTCGTACCGCTATATTCAGGGGTCGCATCGACGTATTCAGGGACCGCACCGACGTGCTCAGGGGGCATCGTCTTCTTCACGAGTCGCACCGTCGTATTCGCTAAGTTTCAGGTCCAGCTTGTGAAGTCTTCGTCGCAGTAGAGGAGCCAGCCAGGGTCACTCCTGTTCGTTCTCGTACGAACTCGCCTCCCGACGCTCGGGTCTCAGGGGCGACAGTAGGTAAACATGGAACAGGAACGCCTTGTCCTCGGAGACCTGAGATCTCTTCTCTTGCTCTTAACCTACCCGCTGTTACCTGTATTTGGCGTCCCCCAAATACAGGAGTTGTCAGTAGTGGTATATACACCTGGACACTGGCGGGTGTAGTCTTAGTAGTCAGGTGTGTGACACAGGGGCACTAGCGGGTGTAAACAGATGTGTGACACTTGGACACTGGCGGGTGTAAACAGATGTGTGACACTTGGACACTGGCAGGTGTAAACAGATGTGTGACACCTGGACACTGGCGGGTGTAGCGCCCAGTATACAGTTTTATGACACCTGGGCACTGGTGGGTGTAGCCAGCAGTAGGACACTGGTGGGTGTAGCCAGCAGTGTGACACCTGGACACTGGTGGGTGTAGCCAGCAGTGTGACACCTGGACACTGGTGGGTGTAGCCAGCAGTAGGACACTGGTGGGTGTAGCCAGCAGTGTGACACCTGGACACTGGTGGGTGTAGCCAGCAGTAGGACACTGGTGGGTGTAGCCAGCAGTGTGACACCTGGACACTGGTGGGTGTAGTCCCCATTAGTCAGATGTGTAACACCTGGATAACTAGTTCCAGGACACACTGGTGACAACCTTCCGGAGGTATCGTATATAGATTTCGCCTCAGCTTGTCTTCCAGTCGGCCAGTTATCTACCGAATATATTTTTTGGGAGGTAAAACACCCTTTTTGAAAATCCAGTTTCATCAATGTTATCATCACACGATAATTTACGTTGGCCGGAACGACCTCGCTTAAGGAGACAATCAGTGATCCCCCTAATGATGCATTGTTATCTTGTAATGAGGCAGTTAATTATATTATTATTTTTTTTTTTTTTGCCTCCCCGGAAGACTTATAATCATCTCGTTAGCTCATAAGATGTCATCAAGTGCTCGTAATACCCGGTAATCAGAGAGATATTTTAACATGCCTATATTTCAGTCTTTAACTACATCTAACTACATCATGGGGTCATTACGGGTTATAAGTCTTAGCGTCTATCACACACTAGTCTTGAGTTTACTCTAAAAAAAAAAAGGAAGAAGGAACTGGTTGGGTGATGACTCACAAGATGTTACGTAATGTGGAGGTGGGAACGAGGAGCTGGGTCGGGAGCGGGTGGATCTGTCCTTAGCCTCCTGCACGTCTGCACCCACGCTGACACCACCTCGCTCCTCGCCACCGTGGGAGTGTTAGCTGTTCCATGCATGACGTCTGTGATTTACGTAGTGCAGATGTTAGCTGCTGGTTCCTTTGGAGACGAGGTTTCTGTCTTAGGAATCAGAGTTTTTGAGAATACTTGTCTCAAATGGAGAGTATGAGAAACGTTGCAGGACGTAGGGTTGGTTCGTGTGTGTGTGTGTGGTGTGTGGGTGTAGCGCGTCTGAGCATTAGCAGTGTCGACTATAGTGCTGGTGGTGGTGCGAGTAGGGAAGCTTCATCGTCACCCCGGTGATGGTGTTGTGACTGGGGTGTGTGTGTGTGAGTTCGGGAGGACCATCAGCCCCCTACAGTGTGGCTCATGACGGCGATGGTCGCCCGAGAGAGGTTATGATACTCGGGCTTTTACAAACACCGCTGGACCCAGCGAATGACTGTGAGGGGGAACGCCGTCTCGATTCCTCTGAACCATACAGCCAAGTCACTCTCTGGTTTCTAGTCCTTAAATGACATCTGTTTTAAGTATATTTATCTATACCCGGGGTCAGTGAACAATTAATCTGTAACTACTATATTATAAGCACGCCAGCGGTCTCTCATTTTTTTTTTTCAACTTGAAGTTGAATTAAAAAATTACACGAGTTATATAAACCGATGATTCTTGGGTGTGCGCGGCCATGCGTTGACCGGTTTAATGAGTGCGATTCGTTTCTTATAGAATTAAATTCCAAGATATGCGCGCACACACACACACACACACACACACACACACACACACACACACACACACACACACACACACACACACACACCATGCATAAAGCCCCCGTTCCTTGCTACTGTCATGATGTGACTAAGGTTAAAAAACATTATCAAGCTGGTCTAACCCCATGATGTATCCTGGACCAACAAGAAAGAAGACATCCACAATAACCAAACACGAACCTTACTCTACATGAGAGCCGATCTGATGTTGTATTGACCCACATCTCGGCAGTGCCTTGAAGTATATCCGGACACAAGATCTCTTTCTCTGTCAGTGTTTCGTGTGTAGTTGTTGAGATGGTCAAGTTTACGTTGTCACGAAAAAAAGAAAAAAGAACATTGAGGTGTGATTTGTTAGTACCCAAGTTACGTTTACGCGCACCGCTCCAGTGCCTTCTTCGCCTGTTGGCCTACCTCGCCTCCCGTGAAGGCGTCAGCTTGGGCGTCTGTTTTACAGTGCGCGTTGCCCAGCAGCAGTGGCCGGTCTCTGTAGATTAAGACACCTTAGTGACAGTCGAGTGAGGAAGACTCTTCCGGCAAAGGCAGCACCCCGTAATCTCCTATTTTTTCATTAATGAAGTGATGGTGAGTTCTTTCTTTTTTACACATTGGTGTTTACACATTGGTGTAAATGAAAAGTAAATTGTAAACGAAAGTTTTTTATTTTTTCATCAGCTGGCGGGGAGATGGGGATACGGGGCGGGGGATGAGCGACTCTGGAAAGTAAGCCGGGGGGGGCTCGTCACCTGGTTGTCGATAGCAGTGGCAGCCGTGGCTCGAGCTGTACCAACCTTACCCACTGCCGAGCTGACACTTCCACTGCAAGAGGAGGAGGAGGAGGAGGGGTTTCCTTCTCCCCCGCTGGGAGTACGTGGCATAGCTTAGGTTTAGATGACTCGAGGAAGAGGAGGTTCTGTACCACGACATACGGTTGAGGGTGAACGTAGCCAAACTGGCGCGGAATGGAAGACGGAAGCTTGGAGCACTGATGTAGTGAGAGGTAGACAGCAGAACGTATTCTACTGGGCGAGTTTCGAGTTGGGACAGCAAGTGATTCCCCCTGAGTGGAAGTAGAGCTGAGACAGACGGTACAACGAACGATAAGAGGCGAATGAAGTGAAAGTGAGAGACGTAATAAGACGAGAGTCTGATGGCTGGTCGTGGTTGAAATGTGTCATTCAGGTCTGCAGGCGAACGCAGATGAAGAGAGACGAAGATCGGACGAAAAACTATGTTAAGACTATTGCAGTGCTAATGCTACAGCTGCTATGTTTGTGGAAGTGACTGTGGTCTATGCGGTGAGGTATATGGAAGAGGTAGTTGAAGCCCACTGGTTTGGTGGGGGACCCAGGATAGGATTTGTTTTTGGTCCTAGAACTCTTTGGCACCCCTTTTATCGGCCACCATCCTCTCCTACGAGTGTGTGGACACACCCGTAATGGAATGGTCAACAGAAGAATGGGGACCACTGACCGTCACAATTTTTTTCTTTTCTTAAGCCTGGTAGCCTACTGGATTCAGGTGCGAGTTCGAGCCTCTCTCAAGAGCGAGTTCGAGCCTCACGCAAGAGCGAGTTCGAGCCTCACTCTAGAGCGAGTTCGAGCCTCACTCAAGAGCGAGTTCGAGCCTCTCTCAAGAGCGAGTTCGAGCCTCTAGAGCTCAAGAGCGAGTTCGAGCCTCTGTCAAGAGCGAGTTCGAGCCTCACTCAAGAACTCGGTTGTTTTCAAGAGGTTGTTGTGGATCGTACTGGTCTCGTCAGCGTCGTACCGTTCTGGGTTGTTTTATCGTAACGATACAAACTAGGATGAAGCACGCACCATGGAATTACTCAGGTGGGATAAAAAGGTAGTGGGAGGAAATGATCGTGGCGAGTACTTTTTTGATGGTTCTGGATGTCCCAGGGTTCTGAGGTCCCAGTGTATTGTACACCTTGAGATGGACGTGTGAGCTGTCTTCAGGACTACAAGGGTTGTGAGTGAATGCTGCTGGTTATATATATATATATATTCATATTCATTACTATTGACTGTTGTGTGTGTGTCGTGATGAAGACGAATGATCGTGGCTGTGTAGGGGTGTAGTAGTGTGGACGGGCCGTCGTCTCCCAGGGACCTGAACCAGTAGTGGTATACACTACCCAGCCATCCTCAGGTCACCACAGAGTCTCCGGCTGAACATAATCTCATGTTTGCCCTTTTGGACACCACTGTGCCACACGCTCATGTTTAGTTTGCAGCCGAGACAGCAAAATTTGTAAACTGCAGAGGAAGAAAAGAATGATTTGTCAGCTAACATTACTCAGTATCTGATGACCAGCATCGGGAACGGAAGGTTGAACTAGAGTGGCCCATCTCGATTGGCAGCGACGAAATAGTGTGCGTGTGTTTTCGAAACGAAACGAAATTAATTCATTAACAAATGATAATGTAATGGACGCTCTCAAATTCGATTTTACTGGCTGTCAGGCGAGTTTCCTGCTACATTTTGATCACAACAGAGATGAACTTTTTCCATTGTAAAGCAATAGTGAACATGTAGTTAACCAAGCGCCGACTCTCGACCAATCACAATGTAAACATGGCGCGACGATGACTTCACAAGATAGAAAACGAGCGTAAGATATACCGTCAAGCGTACAGAAAACGAGCATATGATCTACTCAGTCACTGTTTATACACCGTTCAGCGTCCAGTTCTCCTAGCGCTTCGTAAGGTGATGAAAAGTGAATTCTTTTCGCGTTGTGTTGATGATGGTATTCTCAAACAAACATGTTGAGCAGCTCAGTGAGCGGGGAAGAACGCCGGACGCCATTGTATGTTAGACTTCCAAAATACATTTAGTTAATCACTTTATGATGCGTAAAAAGTGGCGAGATATTTGAAATGTATTTGCGACGTTAGATTCTCCATAACCATAACCATTCTTCAAGCGACTGCAAGTTCACTTGAAATGATCATACATATATTTTTGTGTGTTATTAATAAGACTCATTGTATAGTTTCAGTCCATACGATAGAGTACAGTATAGTTCTTATAAAATAATTATCATTATCTTTACTGATTTATCCCTTGTGGAGGGACAACTTACTGAGTGTTGAGGACGAGGCGACTAACCTTCTCGTGTCGATTCCAATCCTTTATCGACGGTCGAAAGGAAGTGAGTAATGTATCAGGAGGTGAGGAAGCGTGCGTGGCCTCAAGATGCTATATTGTATGTGATGCTGCTCTCTCAGCAGAGCTTGGCTCGGGTCGGGTATATTTATATGTCGTGAAGGTCGGAAACATCCCCGTGGCCAGAACATATATTTTTTTTTACCCACTCATATTTTTTAAAGACTCGTGGAGGATTCTCGTGTGGACTGACTACCACTGGCTGTACGAAGATTAAAAGCATAATAGAAAGATGTATGTTGATGGAGCAAGAGGCAGACTATATACTAAAAATATCTATTGTTAGATCCTCATTAAGAGATAGACATGGTTTGTTAAGGGTCAGAGAGGAAGGAGCATAAGATTGATCGACTTTATTCAGGTTTCATGTGACAGAACTGCTGAGTCTGTGGTAGACAGTCATAGGAGGATCAGATGAGATTATGTTGTCAGTTGCTGTGACAGCTATGTCGCCTTGTATCTGCTGTACAGTCGACGCAATCGACAGTCTTTCGAGACTGATTATTTGTGATTCTAAAGAAAACTGTCATTTATCGTTTATGAAATATATAGCATCTTGTTGTGAGTAGTAACTTTTAAATGGCTGATTTAGATGCCATAAACAGTAAGTTATGTAGTTCATTTGTCTCAATTCTATATTGAGTGTAGAATTTTTTTTTCTTTGTATTTTCCTGGGTAATACATTTCCATCAGGTTTGCATATGTTACCAGGTTCATTTTGCTCTCTGTTTTCAGGTGAGTGAGGCCACATCTGCCGATCCATCTCCCCCAGTCACCCACACACACCTCCCTGGTACAGGTGAGTGTGCACTGAGCATCGTATTGACAACACATCCCTGGTCATGTGATCTTCCCTCCCCTGCGCTGGCATAGACCAGCCACAATACTAGCGTTAAGGAGCTTATAGCCAGCCACCTGAGCCGGGGCGGGTATGTATGTTCCACCCGCGTGAGAGCTGGAGGCTATACCGGTGTACGGTTACCGTCTGTGTAGGTGATGTGGGATGAGCAGTTAAGTGAACGTAGGCTGCATCCGGTGGCCCACAATCGGGTCGGAATCCCCTAGGCTTTCTGAGAAGCACGGAAGAGAAGGGATGAACTTCAGAAATTCTAATAAAGTAATTGATCAAATTAAAGAAAATAGGAATATGGGAGAGAAGGGATGAACTTTAGAAATTCTAATAAAGTAATTGATCTCTTAAAGAAAATAGGAATATGGGAAATATATATTTTGTGTGGAGGTTATCACGTCTTTCCGTCTTTCTTACCACATGTCCCTCCCTCCTTCCCTCCTTTCCCAGGTATCCCTCTCCCGAGAGGCTCTTGGGGTAGGAGGAGGAGGAGAAGGAGGATATTCCAGCGCTTCCTTTGGGCCCGCGTCAGCTCCAGGCGGCTCTGACTTGCACCGTTCAATCATAGTGTAGCCTAAAGCGACTTACCAATATTTTTCCACCATTTATAAACTAATAAATGTGGAGTAACTTTAGTTTTCTTTTATTCGTGTCTGATGAGATTTATTTTGAGAGAGAGAGAGAGAGAGAGAGAGAGAGAGAGAGAGAGAGAGAGAGAGAGAGAGAGAGAGAGAGAGTCAGTCCAGGCGATAAAAGGAAAATGGCACCAAAGGACATTCTATTCAGCCCAGGACGGTATGAAAGTAGGTCTGTCCATCACACCCGAGGACATACACGCGGCATCATCCGGCTCCCAGACGGTGTTGTAGTCGCCCGCCCCCGCTGGAAATGAAAGAGACACTTGGTAAAGACACCTGGAAACGAACAGAGGCACCTGAGGACGACGTCAGAAGGTGTGGAGAGACGAGAGAACTTTGTCGAATCCCTCTTGCTGTATGTTGCTGTCGTGTACTCCTGCAGGACCTGCATGGTTGTAGGGGTGTCAGTTGTCTTCTGCCTGGCCATACCACGTTCCACTGATGCACCGGCGTCCGGCTCCGTTCCTGCAGCCCTTCGGCCCAACACCCGGCTGGAAGTCCGTCTGGTAACGTCCTGTCAACAAACAGGAGTGGCATTATTTGCTCGTTCTTCTGTACGTATAAGTTTTACCGGCATTTATCCGTGTCTTGTATTTGACGGTCAACGCTCACCACACTAACGTGAATTTCCGACCTCCTCCTCAGTCACAGACCGCCTCGGAAGGGCTCATCTATCCATCTGACTGTTGCTGTTTGTGCTCCCTTCGTGTTCCTCTTGCGTGCGTTTAGCGGGTCAAGCCGCTACACTGGCGGGATGGGTGTTGTCGCCTCTACTCTGGGCCAGGCCTGCCCCACTATCCCCTGACGTGCTAGGGTACGCTGGTGGCTCCAGGCGTCTGTCTCCTCTACCTTCTACCTGCCCCTCGGGTCCAGAAATGCCGATTCCTTGTCATCCAGTCTTCAACGACTGGAAAAAATAATCAGCCGGGATCTGGTCGCCCGTGTTCTTTTATCATGACGACTCTGGGTGACAGTCTCTATGTGGATGCGATTGTGGCTGAAGGCACGTCGGAATCGCAGCCACCCTCCACCGTAACTACCACCACCACCACCACCACAGCCATCACCCCTACGGCACCTCTTGACTATATTTAGGCTGGGTAGTATCTTATATAACAATTCTGCTCTCGTGGTCGCTACCTTCTGCTTTACCTTGCATCCCACCCGACGCGCTCCGTCGCGGCGTTGCGCAGCTCGCTGGAGCAAGCAGCGTAACTGAGAATTACGCCACAGTGAACGTCGTTCGAGGTGAGACGTCGCGAACTGGAAACTATTTGGTCGGTTACATGAGGAAGAGGGTGTGTAAGCGTTCGCTGCACTGTGAGGGGTTTGTCGCAGTGTGTCAAGGCATCAACCTCCAGCGGCACTGTTGTAAACCACTGGTGTTTACACTCTTAGGAGGCTGGACATTTGACAAGCGCGATAAAGGCTGTCTCCCACGGGGGAGAATTTCGCCAGAATGAATTGTCCATTGTAGATAATGTCTGAGGGCGGAGAACGCTGATGTGAAGCGTTCGGATCCTCAGTGTTGCCTATAACATTATGAGAGGCACGGTAACAGAGGGTTTACGTCACTATTTATAGTTGTTTACACTCCGACAATAGGAATGGTTGTAGTATTCGTTCGTGGATTTCCTCTGCGTCTGCCATGTTGCATGTCAGTGTCGAGCCCCTGACAGAATCCGAGACATTGACTTGACTCAAGACACCTCAGACGTAGCATTCACTTTCCCAGCAGTACAGTCAGGTTCCTATCGCTTACGGTGTGTGTGTGTGTGTGTGTGTGTTACTATTTTTTTCTTTTGAACCACCTGAATTAATTACTTTACACGTTTGGCATATTCTCTTTCTGATACTCCGTGAATTGACCTGGATTTTTTTTCCAAGGAAACCTCTAGTGGTTGATGAACATGAACGGGTATTTGCATTGTGCACAAGAGCGGGTCCGTTCAGTCTCACCGTGTGCTTGAGCCGCGACTTCTTGCATGCAGTCCACTTATAGCCAGGGAGTTACGTTCTGTGACGTTTTTATATCGTGTGCGATTTGATCACTCCGTTTATGGGTCTAAGATCAGGACGGCGAGACGGTATAGCTTAAGTTGTTTGTGTACACACGGTAAAAATAGTATCTTACCACTGTTTGTGTGAAATATTATGACACCCCAGACGAAGGGTTTTGAGATATTCCCATGGGTCTGGCCTCACACGAACGAGCAAGCAGCCTTGCTCTCTCAATTTTGTACTGTTTCGATCACTAGCGACATTTCGTTTCGTTCGCTATAATAAACGTTATACTGATTCCATATTTCGATGAAAACAACTGTAAAGGGGAATATGTCTCGCAGTCACACAATTTCCAGCTTTATCTAGACAATGCGAGCCGTATTGATCATTTCGAAATTGATCGAACCCCTATCACAAGTAGGCCGCGTCATGATAGATTATGGTAAAAGTCTGTGAGATGTCTTGTTATCATCGCCAGTCCTCCACCCCCCCAAGTCCTGATGGAATATATACGGGGAGCAGCGCGCTTCTGTTGGCCTCAATACGAACTTAAAGTTGCGGTGTCCATTCGCCACTATGATGGAATGTTGGTTAGATTTTTCGCCATGTTTATTTTGTAGGATGATAATGGTGGAATCATTTTTGTGTGTTGTGTGTGTTTGTTTGTGTTGCTTAGTTATTAATTGGACAACACTTCATGGTATTAGCCAAAGGTTTTTGACAATCTTAATGGGTTTTGGGTTTATCTTTTTTTGTGTGTGTGTTTCACTTTAGCCAAGTTACGGAACTCTATTTGTTCAGTCAGGTGCTGGATTTTGATTAGTTCATTCAGTTGCCCAGAGATTGGATCGTCCAGTTGGTCGTTGAACTGGAGTTGTTCAGTTGACTGCCGAGCTAGAGCAACGCCCCCGGGTCGTTCGTGTATGGGTGATGATGGACCTACGCTGGTAAGTTGGCGGCCGAACACAGTCTTTTGGTAGAAACACAAGAACGGATGATGGATAACGTTTATTGCTCGCAAGTAACTCAGCCATGTTGGAGCAGAGGATGTGTGTGTGTGTGTGTGTGTGTGTGTGTGTGTAATTACCAGTGAGGACTGTATGGATACTGATGTAGTTTAGTACACTTATGGGGCCCCATCTTTTGAGCATTCCTTAGCATCATATAACTTCTGAGATTCATGTATCCTGTCTGCATACATGATGTGTGTGTGTGTGTGTGTGTGTGTGTGTGTGTGTGTGTGTGTGTGTGATTTAGGTTTTTTTCCCTTTGCTGTCGCTTCCCGTGATGGTGGTTGGTGTGTATATGTGTACGTCTGGTAGATGCACGTGGGATGGCCGTAGGTACAATCGTAGCCGAGTACACCGTAGTGACATATATTGGTATATGTGTATACAGTGCACACTAGTGGTGAGTACGTTGCCGTGGTGTGCCCATTTGCCGTGATGAGTGCGTGAGTAAAATGAGCCGTGGGATCTTGACCGTGGGTCATTATTGAGTACATGTGAGGCTGGATGGGTACGAGTGTGATATGAGTCTTGTACTAATGCCGGCCCAAGATGGCCCAATTACTGTAGTTAAGCTGGTCTGTGTATACACTAAGACCCTGGTTAGCACCTTTATGGTAATTTGCGAGGTCGTCTTTATCTCGTACGGTGCGTCGAGGGCCATGTGGGTGTTCTACTGTGTTGCCCCGCGTGGGTGGCTGTTGCCGTGTGCAGTGACCTGTGATGCCGTGTGGGCGTGGGAGTGGCGGGGAACTCGGCTGGGTCGTGTGGCGACGTTGAGGGCGAACACATGACGTGGGGAGAGAGAGAGAGAGAGAGAGAGAGAGAGAGAGAGAGAGGCAGTGTGAACCTCACATTGGCTGTGGATGGGGAGGTGTGCCACGTTTGGGTGTTAGAACCACACGTCGGTGTGGCTGGGGGCGTACCACGCGTTGATTGTGGCTGAGGAGGTACGTATGTGTACCGCACGTGGGTGTAGCACCACATGATGGTGTGTGTGTGTGTGTGTGTGTGTGTGTGTGTGTGTGTGTGTGTGTGTGTGTGAGGAGAGGGTGTACTACACAGGCGGTTGAATCATAGTTTTTACATTCGACTCACGGTAATCCGTCGGCTTAGTTGTGACTCGTGGTCGTCGTGGCCCGTCCCAACACAGCCCCCAGATTACATGTCTATTTTGCACTCATTTTTTTTATCTTTTTTTTTTTTACATGTGATTGTCATCAGGTGTTGGGCTGAGGGGGTCATACGGGAGCCCTGGACAGCTGCCACCAAAGCCACGGTATGACGTCAAAGTGATGGCGAAAGGGGAGGGTGAAGGAGTACGTTTGACTCGCGTCTGTGGGTCGAGGTGTTGGCTGGCCTGACTTTCGAGCGTGTCGTACAACCCTTGTGCACGACGACGGTACGACCCTTCTTATGGAGACGACCAGGGTATCGTTCGTATCCAAGGGTCGTAACGTCCGTGTTTAAGGGAGAAAACCGTCCTGCTCTGTGGGGTCGTTGTGTCGTATTGTAGGGTCGTGCCGTTGTCTTCAAGGGTCGCACCATCGCTCTCAGTTGTCGTACCGTCGTACTCTAGGGTCGTTCTGTCATACTCTAGGGTCGCACCATCGTACTCTAGGGTCGTAACATCGTGCTCTAGGGTCGCACTATCGTACTTTAGGGTCGTAACATCGTGTTCTAGGGTCGTACCATCGTACTATATGTCGTGCCGTCGTACTTGAATTGAGGTTCTACCGTCATACTCTATTGGTCGAACCGTCGTGCTCTGAGCGACCATGTTGCGACTGACATGAGAATACGATGTCGTTACAACGCCTCTGGGAACTGAAATGCCCAGTTCATTCATGAAACTAACCCGTATTCATGTTTCATTTCTGTATTCGCGAACAATTAAATTCTTGCGAACGACCAAAAGTGTTTTTGAACTGGACACAATGCAGTTATTTTTAGGCTGTGGAACACGCTGAGTTACCCCCACAACGATGCCGGGAGGGGAGGGAATAGATCCATTCAACGCACAGAAAATGGAAAAGCACTTCTCGGGGTGAATGGACTTGGAAGAAACACTACGAGTCTTCTCCGGTACCGCATGACCTGCAGAATGAGAGGACCCGATCTAGTGTTACGTATTCTAATGTGAGCCTTTTTTTGCTGCAGCCTTCAGGAAAGTATAGACTAGGGCTCCAGTATGGTGTGTACCAAGTGGTGGTGGCTCATGTCTCGGGTCTAGTAGTCTGTCCAGGTAACGCCTGCGCTGCGCTGCCCACAGCACCTGTAACCATACTTGGAAGGTAGCTGTGTGTGTGTGTGTGTGTGTGTGTGTGTGTGTGTGTGTGTGTGTGTGTGTGTGTGTGTGATACCGAAGGGTGCAGGATGGTACGGAGGCAGCCGCCACTTGACACGCTAACTGTAGAGAGCGGATGGTGTGAGAGGGATTTAACGCCGTGTCCTTCCTGCTGGCTACCCGGGAGACGGGAGGACCTCGCTCACGGCCGAGGCTGGGGACGTCCCAGGGGCGGACGACGACGTCAAGATGTAATCATTACCCCTCCCTGGCGGTAAGATGAGAGCGGGGGAGCGGCAGCCGCCAGCGTGAATCATGGGTGCGCTGGGCGTGTGTGTGTGTGTGTGTGCGCACCCGTGTGTGTGGTGGGCGGTGCACAGTGCTCCTACACCCGTCGCTGACTCGGGCATCACCTGTCACCTTTGGATGAGTTAACACGTAAGCGCGGAGTCGCTGCCGGCCTGAGATGTGTTGCTTCCATACAGCAAGGAAGTGGTTGAAAAGCGCTACCGTAAGCATGTGTCCCTCCCATGGTGGCCAACATCTTCCTCAAGCACGTCCGGCCTAGTCGGCGTCTTAGGCCGTCGTCCCTCAGGCTCTCCGATCACGTCGTTTTACCCTCACCTCCTCCTCCTCCTCCTCCTCCTCCTCTGTGCTTCTCCTCCGTGGTGTAAGATGCCGCTTTCTGCGGCTTTTCCCTGTCGCTAATGGTGACCCTATTTCGACAGAGCCTTTGTGTGACCTTTTAAAATTAATCACCCATTTTCTTTATCATCATCGATGTGGTGTTGTGGCTATGGTGGTGGTGGGTGGGGTGTAGTGGTGGCTGCCGCCTTGCCTTGCCCGCCCCGCCACCACCACCACCACAGCCCCTGGTAATGTTATGCCCCAGGACCCGGCCACTCTGCTTATCTTCTCCCTTCCCGCAATTCCTACATTTGTTTGTTACGTTGATATAACAGCAGCAGCAGTGGCTGCTCTGTAATCATCTCTGATAACACCATTAGACTTTTTCTTGTTCCTCTTTTTCTGTTCAGTCTCAAAGATTCACGGAGTTAGTGGTGGTGTGACACAGATAAAGAGTTGGGAATGTGGCTGGCCTCCCAGACTATGCCAGGTATTCAAGTGTCTTTCAAGCCAGCTGGTAAAACTCGGGCGCGTGACGGCGAGGCCCTGCTTTGCCACCTCTCAGTATCCAAAAGGCTGGTACAAAGCGTGTCCTTATCTCTCGCTGGTGTCTGGAGATGGGGCGGGCTGAGGCTTCCCCCAGTGGAGGATGAGGAGGAGGAGGAAGGGCGACCACTGCTTGTGCCACCGCTGCTGGTGCTGCTGTCGTCGTGTGTGTGTGTGTGTGTGTGTGTGTGTGTGTGTTGCTGTCGCTGTATGTACTCGTGCCGTTGTCCACCTCGATGCAGCTGCCTTCAAGTGTTGGTGCCCGGAATTTCCTTTGTCAAGCTATTAGTTTCCTTATTTTTTTTGTTTATGCTATTTTGGCTGCTTTTGATGATTGCTGTCGTTGTTGTTGTTGTTGTTGTTGTTGTGTCTTATTTTTTTTTGTTGTTCTTGCTGGGTCTACCCTCCTTCCTCCCATGCTGCTGCTTGTGCTTTCGTTAAGGTTAGGGCGCTTTGGCAGGGGCAGTCCACCACCTCCAGGATTAAGGCAGCTGGAGCGGTGCCATGGTGATTGGTATGCCATGCCGAGTGCGTGTGTGTGTGTGTGTGTGTGTGTGTGTGTGTGTGTGTGTGTGTGTGTGTGTGTGTGTGTAGGGAGGAGGGAAATTGGTACGTCCTCACTGCTGACTTGTTATCCCTCGAGTGGAGCGAGGATGACAGATGCGAGGTTCCACAGGAGGAGAACATGTTATCATCCCACGGCTGGGTGAGGCTCAGTGCGAAGACCCTTGGTCATGTTGTAGGTTAGGTTGTCCTAGCGCGGGTTAGGGGGGCAGAGAATTGGCGGGAGGGAGGAGAGAGCATCGTCGCTCCTGGGCTGTCCTCAGGGCGTGGCGAGGCCGAGGCGGGGCTGAGGCGGGCGAGCACTTTTGAGGGCGGGCGGGATGGAGGGAGGGAGGGAGGGCGTATGAGGCCTCCGGGAGATGCGTTGCAGATACTGCCCTCCCTCTTTTTTTTTTTTTTTGGGGGGGGGGGGCGGAGACCTGGTAAGAAAAATGCCTACAGACGGTGCCTGGATCTCTCTCTCTCTCTCTCTCCTCTCTCTCTCTCTCTCTCTCTCTCTCTCTCTCTCTCTCTCTCTCTCTCTCGTATCTTTCACGGAAAACTTTTCCTCGCCAATTTTCTTCTTGCCACGGGTTGCCAGAAGGGATGGTATCGTTATATATATATATATATATATATATATATATATATATATATATATATATATATATATATTGCTAGTGTGTCGTAGACAGATTATTACCGTCTTTATCTGGTCTTTGTAGCGCGTAGAGGCCTGCAGATCGCTCGTTCTTGAATCCTCGATCTTATATTGTAGTACGAGGGAGGACCTAGCGTCATTTTGTATGTGATATCCTGGAGGAAGATTCCTCCATTTGTATACAACAGGACATAACATTATCATGGCCGAGCGGGATTCCCGGGGAAGCTGGAGGGTGGGTGGTGTGGTGATCTCACAGTAGGATTGTTGAGGAGGGAAGGACATTCCTGCAGGATGCTGCCGGTTATTATCGCTGTTCCCTCCTTCGGGGAGGAGAGAGAGAGAGAGAGAGAGAGAGAGAGAGAGAGAGAGAGAGAGAATGGTGGTGGGGGGGACACGCCCATCCACACAGACGTTGCAGTGTTGGTGTTCTTGAAGTGTGTGTGTGTGTGTGTGTGTGTGTGTGGTTATATGGATGTTTGTGCAAACCTCATTCGCAAATGTTTATGTATATATGGTCGCAAGTGATTATGTATATATGGTGGCGTGATTATGTATATATGGTCGCGTGATTATGTATATATGGTTGCAAGTAATTATGTATAGTATGTATATACGATCATAAATGATTAATGTATATCTCTGAGGTCACAAAAGTCTGTTTCTATTAAGTATTGTAAGTAAGCGTGTTGGGTCATCCGACTGTTTCTACAAATGTTATAAGTAAGCACGTGTATATGTGAGGTCCTACACCTGTATCTATAAGTCTTGTAAGTAGTAAGTGTCTTGTAAGTAGTAAGTGTCTTGTAAGTAGTAAGTGTCTTGTAAGTAGTAAGTGTCTTGTAAGTAGTAAGTGTCTTGTAAGTAGTAAGTGTCTTGTAAGTAGTAAGTGTCTTGTAAGTAGTAAGTGTCTTGTAAGTAGTAAGTGTCTTGTAAGTAGTAAGTGTCTTGTAAGTAGTAAGTGTCTTGTAAGTAGTAAGTGTCTTGTAAGTAGTAAGTGTCTTGTAAGTAGTAAGTGTCTTGTAAGTAGTAAGTGTCTTGTAAGTAGTAAGTGTCTTGTAAGTAGTAAGTGTCTTGTAAGTAGTAAGTGTCTTGTAAGTAGTAAGTGTCTTGTAAGTAGTAAGTGTCTTGTAAGTAGTAAGTGTCTTGTAAGTAGTAAGTGTCTTGTAAGTAGTAAGTGTCTTGTAAGTAGTAAGTGTCTTGTAAGTAGTAAGTGTCTTGTAAGTAGTAAGTGTCTTGTAAGTAGTAAGTGTCTTGTAAGTAGTAAGTGTCTTGTAAGTAGTAAGTGTCTTGTAAGTAGTAAGTGTCTTGTAAGTAGTAAGTGTCTTGTAAGTAGTAAGTGTCTTGTAAGTAGTAAGTGTCTTGTAAGTAGTAAGTGTCTTGTAAGTAGTAAGTGTCTTGTAAGTAGTAAGTGTCTTGTAAGTAGTAAGTGTCTTGTAAGTAGTAAGTGTCTTGTAAGTAGTAAGTGTCTTGTAAGTAGTAAGTGTCTTGTAAGTAGTAAGTGTCTTGTAAGTAGTAAGTGTCTTGTAAGTAGTAAGTGTCTTGTAAGTAGTAAGTGTCTTGTAAGTAGTAAGTGTCTTGTAAGTAGTAAGTGTCTTGTAAGTAGTAAGTGTCTTGTAAGTAGTAAGTGTCTTGTAAGTAGTAAGTGTCTTGTAAGTAGTAAGTGTCTTGTAAGTAGTAAGTGTCTTGTAAGTAGTAAGTGTCTTGTAAGTAGTAAGTGTCTTGTAAGTAGTAAGTGTCTTGTAAGTAGTAAGTGTCTTGTAAGTAGTAAGTGTCTTGTAAGTAGTAAGTGTCTTGTAAGTAGTAAGTGTCTTGTAAGTAGTAAGTGTCTTGTAAGTAGTAAGTGTCTTGTAAGTAGTAAGTGTCTTGTAAGTAGTAAGTGTCTTGTAAGTAGTAAGTGTCTTGTAAGTAGTAAGTGTCTTGTAAGTAGTAAGTGTCTTGTAAGTAGTAAGTGTCTTGTAAGTAGTAAGTGTCTTGTAAGTAGTAAGTGTCTTGTAAGTAGTAAGTGTCTTGTAAGTAGTAAGTGTCTTGTAAGTAGTAAGTGTCTTGTAAGTAGTAAGTGTCTTGTAAGTAGTAAGTGTCTTGTAAGTAGTAAGTGTCTTGTAAGTAGTAAGTGTCTTGTAAGTAGTAAGTGTCTTGTAAGTAGTAAGTGTCTTGTAAGTAGTAAGTGTCTTGTAAGTAGTAAGTGTCTTGTAAGTAGTAAGTGTCTTGTAAGTAGTAAGTGTCTTGTAAGTAGTAAGTGTCTTGTAAGTAGTAAGTGTCTTGTAAGTAGTAAGTGTCTTGTAAGTAGTAAGTGTCTTGTAAGTAGTAAGTGTCTTGTAAGTAGTAAGTGTCTTGTAAGTAGTAAGTGTCTTGTAAGTAGTAAGTGTCTTGTAAGTAGTAAGTGTCTTGTAAGTAGTAAGTGTCTTGTAAGTAGTAAGTGTCTTGTAAGTAGTAAGTGTCTTGTAAGTAGTAAGTGTCTTGTAAGTAGTAAGTGTCTTGTAAGTAGTAAGTGTCTTGTAAGTAGTAAGTGTCTTGTAAGTAGTAAGTGTCTTGTAAGTAGTAAGTGTCTTGTAAGTAGTAAGTGTCTTGTAAGTAGTAAGTGTCTTGTAAGTAGTAAGTGTCTTGTAAGTAGTAAGTGTCTTGTAAGTAGTAAGTGTCTTGTAAGTAGTAAGTGTCTTGTAAGTAGTAAGTGTCTTGTAAGTAGTAAGTGTCTTGTAAGTAGTAAGTGTCTTGTAAGTAGTAAGTGTCTTGTAAGTAGTAAGTGTCTTGTAAGTAGTAAGTGTCTTGTAAGTAGTAAGTGTCTTGTAAGTAGTAAGTGTCTTGTAAGTAGTAAGTGTCTTGTAAGTAGTAAGTGTCTTGTAAGTAGTAAGTGTCTTGTAAGTAGTAAGTGTCTTGTAAGTAGTAAGTGTCTTGTAAGTAGTAAGTGTCTTGTAAGTAGTAAGTGTCTTGTAAGTAGTAAGTGTCTTGTAAGTAGTAAGTGTCTTGTAAGTAGTAAGTGTCTTGTAAGTAGTAAGTGTCTTGTAAGTAGTAAGTGTCTTGTAAGTAGTAAGTGTCTTGTAAGTAGTAAGTGTCTTGTAAGTAGTAAGTGTCTTGTAAGTAGTAAGTGTCTTGTAAGTAGTAAGTGTCTTGTAAGTAGTAAGTGTCTTGTAAGTAGTAAGTGTCTTGTAAGTAGTAAGTGTCTTGTAAGTAGTAAGTGTCTTGTAAGTAGTAAGTGTCTTGTAAGTAGTAAGTGTCTTGTAAGTAGTAAGTGTCTTGTAAGTAGTAAGTGTCTTGTAAGTAGTAAGTGTCTTGTAAGTAGTAAGTGTCTTGTAAGTAGTAAGTGTCTTGTAAGTAGTAAGTGTCTTGTAAGTAGTAAGTGTCTTGTAAGTAGTAAGTGTCTTGTAAGTAGTAAGTGTCTTGTAAGTAGTAAGTGTCTTGTAAGTAGTAAGTGTCTTGTAAGTAGTAAGTGTCTTGTAAGTAGTAAGTGTCTTGTAAGTAGTAAGTGTCTTGTAAGTAGTAAGTGTCTTGTAAGTAGTAAGTGTCTTGTAAGTAGTAAGTGTCTTGTAAGTAGTAAGTGTCTTGTAAGTAGTAAGTGTCTTGTAAGTAGTAAGTGTCTTGTAAGTAGTAAGTGTCTTGTAAGTAGTAAGTGTCTTGTAAGTAGTAAGTGTCTTGTAAGTAGTAAGTGTCTTGTAAGTAGTAAGTGTCTTGTAAGTAGTAAGTGTCTTGTAAGTAGTAAGTGTCTTGTAAGTAGTAAGTGTCTTGTAAGTAGTAAGTGTCTTGTAAGTAGTAAGTGTCTTGTAAGTAGTAAGTGTCTTGTAAGTAGTAAGTGTCTTGTAAGTAGTAAGTGTCTTGTAAGTAGTAAGTGTCTTGTAAGTAGTAAGTGTCTTGTAAGTAGTAAGTGTCTTGTAAGTAGTAAGTGTCTTGTAAGTAGTAAGTGTCTTGTAAGTAGTAAGTGTCTTGTAAGTAGTAAGTGTCTTGTAAGTAGTAAGTGTCTTGTAAGTAGTAAGTGTCTTGTAAGTAGTAAGTGTCTTGTAAGTAGTAAGTGTCTTGTAAGTAGTAAGTGTCTTGTAAGTAGTAAGTGTCTTGTAAGTAGTAAGTGTCTTGTAAGTAGTAAGTGTCTTGTAAGTAGTAAGTGTCTTGTAAGTAGTAAGTGTCTTGTAAGTAGTAAGTGTCTTGTAAGTAGTAAGTGTCTTGTAAGTAGTAAGTGTCTTGTAAGTAGTAAGTGTCTTGTAAGTAGTAAGTGTCTTGTAAGTAGTAAGTGTCTTGTAAGTAGTAAGTGTCTTGTAAGTAGTAAGTGTCTTGTAAGTAGTAAGTGTCTTGTAAGTAGTAAGTGTCTTGTAAGTAGTAAGTGTCTTGTAAGTAGTAAGTGTCTTGTAAGTAGTAAGTGTCTTGTAAGTAGTAAGTGTCTTGTAAGTAGTAAGTGTCTTGTAAGTAGTAAGTGTCTTGTAAGTAGTAAGTGTCTTGTAAGTAGTAAGTGTCTTGTAAGTAGTAAGTGTCTTGTAAGTAGTAAGTGTCTTGTAAGTAGTAAGTGTCTTGTAAGTAGTAAGTGTCTTGTAAGTAGTAAGTGTCTTGTAAGTAGTAAGTGTCTTGTAAGTAGTAAGTGTCTTGTAAGTAGTAAGTGTCTTGTAAGTAGTAAGTGTCTTGTAAGTAGTAAGTGTCTTGTAAGTAGTAAGTGTCTTGTAAGTAGTAAGTGTCTTGTAAGTAGTAAGTGTCTTGTAAGTAGTAAGTGTCTTGTAAGTAGTAAGTGTCTTGTAAGTAGTAAGTGTCTTGTAAGTAGTAAGTGTCTTGTAAGTAGTAAGTGTCTTGTAAGTAGTAAGTGTCTTGTAAGTAGTAAGTGTCTTGTAAGTAGTAAGTGTCTTGTAAGTAGTAAGTGTCTTGTAAGTAGTAAGTGTCTTGTAAGTAGTAAGTGTCTTGTAAGTAGTAAGTGTCTTGTAAGTAGTAAGTGTCTTGTAAGTAGTAAGTGTCTTGTAAGTAGTAAGTGTCTTGTAAGTAGTAAGTGTCTTGTAAGTAGTAAGTGTCTTGTAAGTAGTAAGTGTCTTGTAAGTAGTAAGTGTCTTGTAAGTAGTAAGTGTCTTGTAAGTAGTAAGTGTCTTGTAAGTAGTAAGTGTCTTGTAAGTAGTAAGTGTCTTGTAAGTAGTAAGTGTCTTGTAAGTAGTAAGTGTCTTGTAAGTAGTAAGTGTCTTGTAAGTAGTAAGTGTCTTGTAAGTAGTAAGTGTCTTGTAAGTAGTAAGTGTCTTGTAAGTAGTAAGTGTCTTGTAAGTAGTAAGTGTCTTGTAAGTAGTAAGTGTCTTGTAAGTAGTAAGTGTCTTGTAAGTAGTAAGTGTCTTGTAAGTAGTAAGTGTCTTGTAAGTAGTAAGTGTCTTGTAAGTAGTAAGTGTCTTGTAAGTAGTAAGTGTCTTGTAAGTAGTAAGTGTCTTGTAAGTAGTAAGTGTCTTGTAAGTAGTAAGTGTCTTGTAAGTAGTAAGTGTCTTGTAAGTAGTAAGTGTCTTGTAAGTAGTAAGTGTCTTGTAAGTAGTAAGTGTCTTGTAAGTAGTAAGTGTCTTGTAAGTAGTAAGTGTCTTGTAAGTAGTAAGTGTCTTGTAAGTAGTAAGTGTCTTGTAAGCCAGTATCTGTGTATAACATGAGCTGTTTGATATCCTGGAGCCAGTTGCTATACGTGAGCCAGGTGCTATACGTGAGCCAGGTGCTATACGTGAGCCAGGTGCTATACGAGAACCAGTTGCTATACGTGAGCCAGGTGCTATACGAGAGCCAGTTGCTATACGTGAGCCAGGTGCTATAACGAGAGCCAGTTGCTATACGTGAGCCAGGTGCTATACGAGAGGCAACTGCTATACGGAATGCAGGTGCTGTACACGGCATCATTTTGTTCTTGATGCGTCTGTTATTTCCATGCGTCTGTTATTTCCATGCGTAGCTTCTGGGTGTGTGTGTGTGTGTGCGTGTGTTGCCCTGGGCTGCCGGCCCACCGTGGCGTCAGAGGCAGGCAGGCCCACAGTCTGTCTGTCTGTCAGGCGGCCGTGTTAGGACCGTGATGGTCACCCGGAAGTGATTGCCAGCACACTTCACCCCTCTTCCCTCTTTTCACAAACTGTTTTCGTCTGTCTCAACTTTTTGCCGCAGCGGCGCCGTCGTGTGTGTGTACGTGTGAGGGTGGCGGACCGGTCAGCTCCCCGTCTCGCCATTGCATGTGAGGCTGATGGACCACTCTGGACCCTGTCACTCTGCTGTGTGTGAGGCTGATGGACCCAGCTGGACCGTGTCACACTGCTGTATGTGAAGCTGCTGGACCAGTCTGGACCGTGTCATACTACTGTATGTGAGACTGCTGGACCAGTCTGGACCGTGTCGCACTACTGTATGTGAGACTGCTGGACCAGTGTGGACCGTGTCACAGTGCTGTATGTGAAGCTGCCGGACCAGTCTGGACCGTGTCATACTACTGTATGTGAAGCTGCCGGACCAGTCTGGACCGTGTCATACTACTGTATGTGAGGCTGCTGGACCAGTCTGGACCGTGTCACACTACTGTATGTGAGACTGCTGGACCAGTCTGGACCGTGTCATACTACTGTATGTGAGACTGCTGGACCAGTCTGGTCCCTGACACACACAACACAGAGTACTGAATTGAGGAGCAAGAGTACCACAGGCCCAGGGTGTGTTGTGACTGCTCGTGTGCATCGTGAGGGCCTCCCTGTAGATGTTGACCACAGCATTTAAAAGCCGTGAAAGCATTCATCTCAATGGAATTGTGTTGCCTCAGCCAAGTCCGACACGTAGACATGTTAGAGCGTCCAAGAAAAATCTATCTCCCGGAAGATCTTGCTAAGTGCCGGAGATTACTCCGTTGTGGAAACTTGGCTGTTGGTTCACTCCTCCTCCTCCTCCCCGCCTTCCTCACCCTCACACCAGGTGTGGCTGTCCACCTCATCCTCACACTAGGCGTGGCTGTCCTCACACTGGGTGTTTGACTGTCTTCCTCCTACTCCTCATAGTGAGTGTGATTCTTTGTCCCTTTCCTCACTAGGTGTGACTGTCTTCCTCCTCCTCCTCCTCCTCTCACTGTGTGTGGCTTTCTTCCTCCTCCTCACAATGAGGGCTAGCAGTGTGGGAGAGGCTGCAGGTGGGTGTCACAGGTCAGCAGTAGTTGGATCTGCAGGTGGGTGGGTCAGGGTCATGGGTGGCAGTAGCCTCCCCCTGGGGCGCACGTCGTATGTGACCCACATTATGAATTGATGGTGCCCTGGGTGAGGCGGGGTACCACCGACCACCAGCTGACGGGGCTGGGGACGACCCCTCTTGACTCCAGAAGTAAGAATCTGTGAGCGGCCGAGCAAAGGCGTTGTACAATCTGGGTAAATTGGAGGGAAAAAAGTATGTGTTACGTTTATACAGAGAGAGAGAGAGAGAGAGAGAGAGAGAGAGAGAGAGAGAGAGAGAGCTAGCCAGCTGCTTTTTTTATCTGGTTCGAACCATCCTGGCGAGCGGCAGCGGTCTAGGTAATTTGGTTACGCTGGCGTCCACGACATTCGTCAGTGGTCCTGATCTCCTCTGTTGTTCCCGGTGTGACTGACATCAAGGCTGGTGTGTGTGTGTGTGTGTGTGTGTGTGTAGCTACCATTGCCTGGGGAGGTCAGATGGGGCGGTTCAAGAGTGGAGGATACAGAATGGCCCCACACCTCGCCTCGCCTCGCAGAACCAGTCCGGAGATTGAAACGGTGTGCGCGCGAGACAGCATTCCGCGGAGTGGCATATATAAATATTGCCGGTGTCCCCCGGGTCCGGACTGCCTTGACGAACTTGTCCGGCCTCGGCGTTTATATAAAGGCATTTTGTATAAAACGCGCGCATCTGTCGAGGGTTCTAGATGAGGGACTTGGGGGCTTCGGAAGGGGGACCCACTTGTGCCAACATTAACCCGTCAGTACGGCCTTTAGGCATGAGGACGTGGTCTCTGACTTGACCCTTTAAAGGATCGGGCCAAAGTTGAAGCCATCACACCTTAAGGACGCACCATCCTATCCAAAGGGGCTCGGAAAAGAACACGGCGTCCTTTGGTTCAGCGTACCGAGTGCCAATGGGACGTCTTGGTGTGATTTTTGTGTTCGCTTTACAGTTGAGTTCGAGGGTCGTCATTTTGCCGGGTCAAGCCTAGACACTTTGCCGTGTCTTCACTCGCGTTTGTCAGCAGTGGCGGCTGTTCACAGTACCCGGTGAAGAAAGAGGGGGGGAAACGTGCAATACCCGGGTATAATAGTTCGACCAGCTGATTCTTACACCGGCTCGCTACTGAGGTTCATTGTCATTCGGAGCTGCTGGTGAGCAGTCAGTGGGTAGGGATGTGGCCGGACTGAGTTAGTGGCCGGATAAAGACAATTGGCGTATAAATTGACTTACAGAGAAGTGGGAGGACACGCTCTCTCTCTCTCTCTCTCTCTCTCTCTCTCTCTCTCTCTCTCTCTCTCTCTCTCTCTCTCTCTCTCTCTCTCTCTCTCTCTCTCTCTCTCCACACACACACACACACACACACACACACACACTACAAGCGTAGCCCAGCCCAGCTGACCGTCTTTAGCCAAGACGCATAGGCGTCTCTGTGTCGGGTCCTAGCTGGGATACGCTGGCGTTCCCTGACATGTGCGTGGTGGGAGGGAGACACATCTAGCAGAACTTGGGAGTAACTCTCTCCGTCGTGGATGGTGTGATCATCATAGGCGCGGGACGAAACGCGCGCCGTGTGTTGTTGACAGAGGGAGACGCGAGGGGTTGTTGGATGGGAGCTGCCGGTGGTGTTAAGAGAGGCGTCGATGACGGGCTTAAATGCCCTTATTAAGTCGGCGCTAATGGCAGAAAATTGACGGCGAAACTGATACCCATCCTCCAGGTATTACGGACCTGCCTCGCACAAGGGTATGAGTTTTAGGAACCAGACAGAAGGAGTATCGAGAGGGAGGAAGTTCCAAAGCCTAGCCAGAGATGAGTGCTTGCATGTTGACAGCTCTCTCAAGAGCAGAACCTGGAGTAATCTATACGTAAAGGGGAGAAAGGAAACCATCTTTATGGAGACGAGGAAGAAGTTCAGGTTCGAGACGAAGGAAGGAAGGAAGAGGTCATAAGAGTTGGACATCAGTGTACTGTATACGTCGCAGTGTACTGTACACCTGCAGTGAGGCTTACAGAGTATATACCCCGTCATGGTAGAATGCGAGTTAGATTCGTAAGCTGTAACTGTGACATGACAAGCTGGTAGAAGGAGACCAACCTTGCCTCTGTACCCACGTAGTAACACAGCCAGTAGGGTATAGTATGGTAGCGAGAATGTGCCATGTAAATTTAGTGTGGCATAGACTTTAATCTGTAGGAGACGACCAGGATGTGCTACTAACACTAGCTGTGACGCGTACCGTGAAGATGCACACATTAGGTGTAGGATAAGACTTATGAGGCGTCACCTCGCAGGGTGGAACGCGCTGGGGGCCATTACTTCTCTCCCAGCCGAAAACTCATCAACAAATACAACCGTGAGGTAGGGAGTAGATTCGTCTCGACTGTTGGCGAGTGAGGGGTATGTATGGGTCTGGGCTGGGAAGGCTGGAGAGACCAGCTCTTGGGTATGTTTGGTGGATACTAGACGGTACCGGGTGATTTAGGGAGGTGATTTTAAATGCTTGAAGACCCTATACAGCACACTCGCAGTCGACGTCCAGAGGCTCCCAGTACCGTATTCGGCACGCCAGCAGTCAGTGGGTTAACGAGGCTACGAGCAACAGTAGTGTCGAATGTCTTGTGTAACGAGGATGACCTGGAGTGAGTAGTTAGTTGGCCGCTTAGATATTATGACAGCGTCCCGCCACACAGGGGCCCAGTGGTGTTGGCTGGCTCGGCTCGTTGCTCGCGCAGCAAAAACTGACCCAGCTGGCGGTGCGGAGGGTGTGCATGCCTCCATGTCGATCCCCGCCGATAACAAGAAAATATCATGAGTATCACACGGGGGGTTGGGATGAGAGGGAGGGAGGGTAGTGCTGTAGAGACGTTTGCAAAAAGTTTAGCATTTACGTAAGAGGTCTTTTATAGGGCCACTCCGGCTCCGTGGCGGTGCGACCTGGCTCGAGGGAGGCCGCTTGGAGAGGGGGCCGGCCACCCACCCCATGGGAGTTGCGTCAGAGGTATTTGGTGATTGTTGTGCAGCTGCGGGAGTCAAAAGTAGCTTCATAGGAGCTTGCGGCGGAACCACCTCCACCCTAACAACAACAACAACAACAACAACAACAACAACATCAGCTTAGCAACAGCCATCACCACTACCAGCATCCCAGGCACTAGGAGAGGCTACTGTACCATCACCTGCAGCTGTAGCAGCAGCTGCAGAAGGAAAGAGGGACCACTGTGAGAGCACCCACTAGCAGCAGGAAGGCACGACAGCGGCAGCAGGAACAATAACAACAGCAGCAGCAGCACAGCAGCAGCAGCAACGGAGAAAAGGTGGTGGTGGCAAGGTCGCTGGGAACAGCAGCTGTGGCTGGAGCACCACCGCCAGTGACAATGAGGAGTATCTAACGAGCAGGAGGAGGAGGAGGAGGAGCAACAGCAGCAGCAGCAGGCCACGCCAGGAGAGACGAGCGGGCCCGCCACGGGTCATGGACCCAACTCGTGGCCCGGGTGTTGAACCGACAGGGGTCAGGCAGTGTCGCGCCCATACAGTCGTTGTTACATAATGCCAACGGGTCGAACCCCGTGAGGATTCACCCATCACTGTCATGCAGTGTAATTCATCCCGAGCGCAGAGTCGTATCATTATAATTTCTTCATCTAGCTCTTGTCATGCGGGGTGATGGGGTGCATGTGAGTGCTGCCATCCCCCTCCCGCATTATGCGCGTTACGTCAGGGAAATAATGGCTGGTCACACACACACACACACACACACACACACACACACACACACACACCCGTCCGTGGCTTGGCGTGGCGGTCGGACAGCCAGTCGACTCCCCGTGGCGCTACGCCAGGTTTTGACCCGTCGTTCGAAGGGAAGTCGGTGAGGCACAACGCCACGACCCTTGGGTATGATGTTGGAGGGGGAGGGTTACCTACGACCTTAAGGTACAGGGCTGGAGCAGCGCCAGGCCAATCGTACTCAAAAAAGGTCGTACCGTCGTGGTCAAGGTGTTGGTACGGTGGAGAGTTATGTTGTAAGGTGTGGGAAGCGATCCAAGATGGGAGGAACTTACCCTCTAACTTTTTCTCCCACATTTATTTAAGTGATTTAATCTTAAGTAGAGGGTGTGGTGATTGCGCTTGTATTCGTAACTGCACCGGTAGTAACACCATGTTGTATTTAGTCATTTTTTTTTGATAGAGTATTTCTTAAAGGCACTTCAAAAACACTGTGGTTCTTTTATACTTGTAATATGAAAAGGAAATAGCATAATATTACAGGTTGACATCTTTTTTTTCTTCCAAACTACCGTCATTACACACACCGAAGTGGTTCGTAACTAGCCCTTCATTTATAAGTATCCACGTAAGAATTTGGGTGAAAATCTTGATTCTATTCGTGAAAGTAAAAAAGTAAAAAAAAAACTGTGAATACGTAACTGTGGCGAACGCTGACACAACGTCCATGATGGATGTGAATTAATGGAAACGGGAGGCAGGAACGCCCTTCCTGTGGCATTGTTCCCGCTCAGTTTTTTCTCATTAGAATGTTAATAACGCCAGGTCCTGTTGCGTAAGACACCCACCGTAAGGGACTTTCGTTTTCCCCAAGTATACCTGTGTCGTCTGCGTAGCTCCATGAGCTCGACAGTACGACCCTTGAGCAAGATGGTGCGACCCTCGAACACGACGGTACAACCCTTGATCATGACTGTGCGACACGAGCGCGATGGTGCGGCCCTTGAGCCACGATGGTGCGACCCTTGAGCCACGATGGGGCGACCCTTAAGCCACGATCTTGCGACCCTTGAGCCACGATGGTGCGACCCTTGAGCCACGATGGTGCGGCCCTTGAGCCACGATGGTGCGACCCTTGAGCCACGATGGGGCGACCCTTAAGCCACGATCTTGCGACCCTTGAGCCACGATGGTGCGACCCTTGAGCCACGATGGTGCGACCCTTGGGCCACGATGGGGCGACCCTTGAGCCACGATGGTGCGACCCTTGAGCCACGATGGTGCGACCCTTGAGCCACGATGGTGCGACCCTTGAGCCACGATGGTGCGACCCTTGAGCCACGATGGTGCGACCCTTGAGCCACGATTGTGCGACCCTTGAGCCACGATGGTGCGACCCTTGAGCCACGATGGTGCGACCCTTGAGCCACGATGGTGCGACCCTTGAGCCACGATGGTGCGACCCTTGAGCCACGATGGCGCGACCCTTGAGCCACGATGGGGCGACCCTTGAGCCACGATGATGCGACCCTTAAGCCACGATGGTGCGACCCTTGAGCCACGATGGTGCGACCCTTGAGCCACGATGGGGCGACCCTTAAGCCACGATGGTGCGACCCTTGAGCCACGATGGTGCGACCCTTGATCATGACGGTGATGCGACCCTTGAGCCACGATGGTGCGACCCTTGAGCCACGATGGTGCGACCCTTGATCATGACGGTGATGCGACCCTTGAGCCACGATGGTGCGACCCTTGAGCCACGATGGTGCGACCCTTGATCATGACGGTGATGCGACCCTTGAGCCACGATGGTGCGACCCTTGAGCGCGATAGTACGACCTGTGAACACGATGGTAAGACCCCCCTTTTTTTATGACGGTGTAACCTTTGACCTAACCCGTATTGAATCAGGTTGAAAAAAAAAAAAAGGTCGAGACTTGAATAAGCAAGGGTTGCAGGTCCGTCTAAGTCAAAGGTACGACCAGCTGTGGTCGAGGGCCCGTACACGTCATGATCGAAGGTTGATGCTCTGCCGTACTGGATCAGAGGCCAACACTTTCACAGTGGTCCATCCCTCCCTCCCTAACACGTCCACAAATCGTGTCGAACATCATCATAATACTGTCGGAGTGGTTGGAGGAGATTTCTTAACGCCAGTAAAAATGGTGGCTGTCACCTGCCGGGGCTACAGACTCGAGGGAATCGGGTGGCAGCGATGATGGATGGGGCAGAATGATGATGTCGGTGAGTGTTGTGGTGGGCTGTGAGTGTCGTAGATGGCGTGTTGGGACAAGCCTTGCGCATCCATAAGCTTACCCGACGCGCAAGGCGTCCCGCGCCGTATACGACTCGTTACATCACGGTGTTTTGGCTGACAGGCAAGCGAACAAATCGTCCGTTATTTTTTTCTCGCTTGTACTCAGCTCATGTATAGAAAATGGAATCTTCTGACGCTGATGATATATATATATATATATATATATATATATATATATATATATATATATATATATTTATATATATATTTCTTTTCATACTATTCGCCATTTCCCGCGTCAGCGAGGTAGCGTTAAGAACAGTGGACTGGGCCTCTGAGGAAACATCCTCATCCAGCCCCCTTCTCTGTTCCTTCCTTTGGGGAAAAAAAAAAAAAGAGGGGAGGATTTCCAGCCCCCCGCTCCCTTCCCTTTTAGTCGCCTTCTACGACACACAGGGAATACGTGGGAAGTATTCTTTCTCCCCTATCCCAGGGAATATATATATATATATATATATATATATATATATATATATATATATATATATATATATATATATGAAAAAGGAGCGACTAAAAGGGGTGGGTGTAGGGGGCTGAAAATCTTCCTTTCCTG
>NC_092279.1:21673928-21741428 GCF_036320965.1 Panulirus ornatus
GGGATGTGGATGTTGCATTATGTGGGTATGATGTGGTATGTGGATATCATATATGGCTCGTATATACTAAATGGTGTGTGGGTAATTCGCTGAAGGTGGTTATTTTGTTTTTAAGTTTCTGAATATTACGTGACGTGGGAGTTATGTGTGTGTCTTATGAGGCATTATGCAGTAAGTTGATGTGTGTGTGTGTGTGTGTGTGTGTGTGTGTGTGTGTGTGTGTGGTGTGTGTGTGTGGGATGTATCGTAAGGCCTGATGTTGTTGTTTGTTGATGTCACTCCTCCTCCTCCTCCTCCCACGTCATCTAGCCACCCGTGTCTGGCTCTGTAGCGATGACTCTGCCTGTGCCTCCCACAGTGCTTTGTACTGTAGCAGTGACTCCACTTTTGACGTTGACCCACTGGCCAGTTGTTAACGTTACTTCATATGTTGAAATTCACACTCGGGGTCGATGGCTGCAGAGTTGCATATGCGTTTGGGCACGTTTCGCCTTTTATATATATACGAACTTGAATGTTTTCTTTATGGAATACGTTTTGACTGGATATAACGGTTTGGTTTGTGAGAGATGTGTGAGAAAAACGTGTCATGTTTCTATGAAGTATTCAACACAGCGAGGGGATGTCCCATTGATTTCACAGTCAAGTGAATGTCATGACAGACGACTTACGAATATCTTCGAGTGGACCTTAAGGCGCTGAGCACGGCGCCTCCTTCGTGACGCGAGGGGGAGAAGGAAGAGGCGCAGTTGGGGGTTGGCGAGGGGGAGAAGGAAGAGGCGCAGTTGGGGGTTGGCGAGGGGGAGAAGGAAGAGGCGCAGTTGGGGGTTGGCGAGGGGGAGGAATAACACTTGGTTCATTGTGATGTGTTACGAGTGGTGACGCTTGTTGGGGTTGGGAAGTGGAGTGCAGACCTCGCACGCTGGGCCCACGTGGTGGGGTCAGGCGTACTGAAGCGGCTCTTGCATATTGCGCCGCGGCCGTTGGATGGTGGCAGGGGGGTAGAGGGAGAGAGGATGGGAGGGTGGGTGGGGAGCGAGAGGGGACGCGCGGCCTTGGCAAGGCTGGTGGGGTGACGTGTTGCTTGTGGACGGGGTTTCGGTGCTGCGTTATTATGATAGATGAGAGGTTCTGAAGGTACAGATAAGACATCACAGCGTCATACCACGGGATGGTCACCACACCTCTGGACGTTCACCACACCACACCACACGGTGCTTGTCCCATAACGCCACGACACAAGCTAGTGCAAAGCTAAACGTGGCCACACTCAGACCATTGACGTAAAAGATCTCCACTTGCATTACAAGTTCTCAGAATATTATAGAGATAAGTGGTATTATATATATATATATATATATATATATATATATATATATATATATATATATATATATATATATATATGTGTGTGTGTGTGTGTGTGTGTGTGTAACCTGGGCTGTGATTAATCGATTAAGATGATACTCGATTTTATAGTATGGTAAGTAGGTTACAGGGTCGTTAACCAGTCCGCGAGAGAAGGAGGAGGGGAATTCAGGAGTCTACACTTCTACGTAAGTCATAAAGCGTGAGTGTGGCCGTAAAACATTATGGCGGAGAAAACGTGTAGAGTGGGATGCTGACGCGCACGCTCCTTCACTCGGGTTTTCTATTCTTTGCATGGCCATAAACTCGGGCCCTTATTTTTTCAGAAGGGCAATGGGCGAACTCATCAACTTGCAACAGCCTCATAAGCATAGGAAGTAGTCATGGGTCTGGAACGATATATATATATATATATATATATATATATATATATATATATATATATATATATATATATATATATATATATATATATAAATATTTATATGGGGATAGGGGAGAAAGAATACTTCCCACGTATTCCCTGCGTGTCGTAGAAGGCGACTAAAAGGGGAGGGAGCGGGGGGCTGGAAATCCTCCCCTCTCGTTTTTTTTTAATTTTCCAAAAGAAGGAATAGAGAAGGGGGCCAGGTGAGGATGTTCCCTCAAAGGCCCAGTCCTATGTTCTTAACGCTACCTCGCTAACGCGGGAAATGGCGAATAGTTTAAAAGAAAGAAAGAATATATATATATATATATATATATATATATATATATATATATATATATATATATATATATATATATATATATATATATATATATGTATATATATACAGCTATGATATACTGCACGCTGACTTGCTGACAGTTACCCTGTCACACACACACACACACACGCGCACCTTTTATTTATCATGTGATATTTGTTAGGTTCTATCACTCCTGTTGATGTGCCCTCACTTGTTTATCACGTTTTATAAACTTATGTCAACGATACTACCCTTGAGCAAGACGGTACGACCCGAGAGTACAGAAAGATACGACTTTTTGGGTTAATTATGACTTGGTCTTTTGACTGTACCCCAGTGGGACAAGTTAAGCCATCATGTTCTAGGGTCGTAACCGCCTTTCTCAAGGGTCGCAACCGTCTTACTCAAGGGTCGTAACCACCTTGCTCAAGGGTCGTACCGCCTTGTACGAGGGACGTGCGTTTCAACAGCTCTCACACATCTCACATTTTGGGGGAAAATTGTAACGTCCATCATGTCTCGGTCTCCCTAGAGATGTTTCATATATCATGTAGTGTCGTTATCACCCTCGACTTCATGAATGGGAAGGGATGTTGGCAGCTTAGCCGATAAGCTTGGCCAGGGAGGAGTGATACTGGGGGCTAGGGTTGAGAGAGGACCCGGTGGAGCCGTGGCTTTGGTATGAGGACTCCAGAGAGTAGTATGGGTTACAGGAGTCCTGAAGGATAGGAACAGGGATGGACGCCAAGACCGAGGCTCAGTTGAGGTCGGGGAGAGAGAGAGAGAGAGAGAGAGAGAGAGAGAGAGAGAGAGAGAGAGAGAGAGAGAGAGTCGGGGCAAGTGACTAGGGACGAACTTACGGCAAGTTAAGGGGGACAGAGGCAAGGACTTCGCTCCGGAGTGGATGCTAGGCTGCGACGGGTAAAGCGTTCGAAGCAGCAGAGTTCCTGGCAAGCCTAGCCAACCCGCCTATTGGTCGTCCCCCTTGTGCTCCAGGGTCGCTCCGTCATCCTGAACCACCAGTCTCGTCGTGTTCATAGGTTGTGCCTTCATGTCCAACAGGTTCAGGAGCCCGTAACCGGTAGCAGTACTGCTGCAGCCTCATGTACCAGTCTTAACTAATGTCCTTCCAGCGTACATCAGCTCTGGGCGCCCAACCGTCTCTGTAGTGTACGTCAGCCTTTTTCTTGGAATAGACATTAGAATGAGACATCATGACTTTAGTCATTTGGAGAATGTATACGGCGAGACCAACTGCTGCGGAAAGCTAAGAAAAAATTAGGATTATTTTTTTTTTTAATTTTTTTGCCTAATGTTGTTATCTTCATAAGGAATGATAAGTGTCGAGGTGACGCCCATAGGGTAGATAACATATTATATTTGTATTCAGTACAGTGGTGATGGGGGTAATATCGGTGGTGTCTCGATCAATGGTGATGGCGGAGGCAGTACTGGTGCGAGTGATATCGGTGATAACACCATCATTGGTGATGACTGTCAAGAATGGTTCTGGTAATAGCGGTGTTAACACCGTTAATGGTGATGAGGGGGAACTGTTGGCACAAGCAGTTAATAGTAACGGTGACATAATGGTGCAGCAAGATGCAATAGTCGCAAGAAATTCCTCGATATATATATATATATATATATATATATATATATATATATATATATATATATATATATATATATATATATATATATATATATGAACTACAAAAGCTAAAAGCATCCGTTAGCGAGTGCAATATTTTATCCCACACACTTTGCCAAGGTTCACCCAGATCAGCTACAGGAGCTTTATCAACTCTGGTTGAAGTTGTGGATTAACTGTGAAAGAACGTGACATGTTTTGGTCAAACTTTGACCTGATGTCAAGAAGGATACAAGTTTTCAGATTGCGCTTCTGCTTCGTGGATCACATGCGGTGTGTGAAAAGATACCTTAATGAACATTGGCTTGAAGCACGGTCAAGTGATGGCCCCTTTAGAAATTTGTTTTGACTATAGTGAAACCTTTTTATCAAAAAAGTTTTGCTGTAGGTCAGTTCGGTTAAGAGAGGTCTCGTCTCACGGTCTATTCTGAAGTGAATAAACTGAAGGAAATTCCCATTCTGAAATTTAAGTTCCCGTTGGAAATATTTCAGTTGTCGTGGACAGATTTGATATTTATTACGAACTTGAAAAAAGGGGGAAAAAAGAAATGTTATCCGTTGAAAAAGGGGAAAAAAGAAATGTTATCCGTTGAAAAAGGGGAAAAAAAGAAATGTATCCGTTGAGCCACCAGTTTTCGAGTTTTCTTTCGTAATCGCGAGGGGGTAAAGAAGTATTTTCAGGGAATTAGCTCCTACTCCATTAAAGTTATGAGAAGACTTGTAGTCAGAGATTTTCTGAATTTGAGAAGTTTTTCTGTTTACATTTCATTATAGTCGAGAGATTAATTCATGAGGATGTAGATGTTGGTTGAGGTTAATACCAGTAAGTGTTCGAGTATATTATGGAAATAACCGTATTTTTTTTTAAAGTACTTATGTAACAGCAGTAAATGTTTTACGGAAGCAGCCACTCACCTCCTGACCCCTCTCCTCACGCTGATCATGCCTGTCCTTGGCTCTTGGTTTATTCATATTCCTCCGCGTTTCACCCGCCGGTATTTAATTCCAGTCGACTAACAGTTTTCACCAGATCTGAAGCACTAGTTAGGAAGCCTCGGTTATTTGTGTGTTGGAAATTTAATCCGCAAGTAAATTAGGTTTCATATTCTAAAGGTTACATTAATATTAATGTCTATCTGATTACATTACTAATCATTTACCTAAGGAACTATGGTTCCCTTGCGGAAATTGTGGACAATGGTTCATATTAATTTTTCATTTATTTTTCAAGAGAGTTCAGGAAATCTTTTAGGTCTTGAGTTCCACAGTTTGAGACGTTCTGTGAGTACAAAAATGCAAGGAAGGCATGCTAGGGTAGGGATATGAGTTGTGGGTGTGGCAGAGGTCAAAATGGTAAGGGTGATTTTGGGTATGGGGACGACTAGAGGATGATGGATATGGGGACGGACAAGGAGTAGGGTGACGGGAATAAGTATGAGCGGTCGTGGGTCAGGTGATCTGGGAGTGGTTGACTGGGTAGAGTGATGGGGTGGACAAGGGAGGGTGGGGTGGGGCAATGTGAGGGAGGAAGGTGGCTAGATGGGTGCTGGTACATAATGGGAAAGTGGGTAGACTAGATTGAAGGTTTTTATAGTGGAAATTATGTATATGCATTATCTTCCATAATTATCTTGTAATGGGTCTCTGTAGTTCCCTGAATTTTCCTCTGAAGGGAATTTGAATAAACTGCTTTTGTTTAAATGAATAGCACCAGTACACAAAAATCTCGATGAATGGAATAAAGTTTAGTATATAACCTGTCTCGGGTACCAAAACAGTGGAAAGCGGTGGCGTAACGCTTAATGATAGCGATCGTAAAGAAGTCGTTAACCTCAATCCATTCATTCAGCTGGAGTCGTCTGCATGCAAGCAGTACCTTCCACAGCTCTCACGTTTCTATACACTCCTCCCGTGCCTTCTGGAGCGTCCTGTTGCAGAGTGTGTTGTCGTACTGGATGCAGACGGGGACCTGTAGGTAAATGTTTGCACAGGTTGTGTCATCGATGAACTAGGTCTTGGGGTACGAGGGAATTATTTGATTATAAAGTTGAACATCAGAAGTGAGAGTATTATTAGTTTCATAAAATTGATATGTATTGTTTAGATGTATCGTACGTCAGCCACTAGTGTTAGTGTGGCTTGCCTTCAGATTCCAGCAATATCTTCTAATACTTTCGTCACAGTTCATATTTATATATATTTTTTTTTTTTCAAACATTACCACAGACTGTAGGAGTCCGTATCGGTCAGTTCGTTAACTAGGGCTATTAGAATGAGCCGTCCCTTAATTTCAAGGTCAAGTCTTGGGTCATGAAAGTGTTAAAAGAGATTTTAAGATTGGATACTTCGTTCGGTGTATCCTTCTTCTCCGCAAATCTTCAGGGGTGTGTGTAAAACTGGATACAAGAGAGCCGGCTTGCTTACGCCACTCTAAGTAAGAACCAAGTGACGATGATTTCCACAGCTGGCCTTGGGAGTCCTTTACCCTGTGCCGGGAAAAACCCCCCCAACACTACGCAGCCTTAAACCTAACCTCCTGAAAGAATGCTAATAAGACGACCGGTTTCGGGAATGTTTGCCGCGGATTTCGTTGGGGCCGGTGGTGTAGCTTCCAAAGGGCATTGTCTTATATGAAATATTTGTAGGAGTTTAGTTTTTACTTTATAGTGACATAAATTGGACAAGGAGTAGATTTGTGGCTACTGGTAATGGAATTCGAGTCGAAAATATTCGGAATAGGATATTCTTACGTTATGTTTCAAGCCACAATGTTACGTGATGTATACAGTATTTTTCTTGTTTTGTTTGCCAGTAATTTTCAGATTTTTTGATGTATGAAACTAAAGTAAGTTTTAGGCTCCCCTTAAGTAACTTACTTTCAAGTTGCTTGTGGTTATTTTGTGTAGGTAAATATTAGTGGAGGTGGCTTATTGATGAGGCGGTTAATCCCCTGCTGGTCCTCTGCACTTTTGGGGGAGTTGATGACGATTGATGTTAAGGTTCCTTTCAGCAACACTAGAACCAGAGGCTGATCATCCTGTGGGAACATGGTGGTTGTTGTGGTGTTATGTACGAGAGCAGTGTTGCTAGGTAACGAAAAGGCAGCACTTCGTTACTCTACTTATGTATATTATTTCAAGGTTTACGTTGGTACTTCGAAATTTAAGTAAATGTACTTATTACTCATGCACAGCTTTGGAAAACTTTGGTAGTCTTTTTACTTTGTTGCTGCTAGGAATGTGGCTGGCATGTGATACAAGTTAATGACAAACTTTTTGCCTCTTTTATTTGACTTTTCAGTTGAGAAACTTCATATTTTAACCTTAATGTTCAGCTAGGCTGTTCGTATATTCTTACTTAAATCAATTTTGCTCAAAGTAAGCACTTTAGAACATTTTTTTTTTAGATAATTTTTCGGCACTGTTTAGTTAGTTCCGGGGATTGTTGACAGGCCTAGTTCGTGTGCTACGCTCCTAATGGAGTGTGATATTTATGGAAGGTGAATCACTTGACGAGACGAGTGTTTGGTTATGTGAGGCGGGGCGGCCTTAGGAAGGCTTCCTCTCACCTAAGTCCTACCCGCGCGCCCCGGCCGACCGTCCCTGTCTGTTGACACTCTCATATCCCCGCACCGGATCCACTTTTATTCTTTACTTTTTATCGCTGACGGAAAGAAGGAGTTGGACATCAGAAGGTACAGTAAGGAAATAGAAGATGATTTTAGAGTGTACATATGTGTATAATTTACTGACTGCGTGTGTGTTTTGTGTGTGAATGATATTGTTTGTTGATTTAGGAAGGTGTGACAAAGATAAGCATCGTTTATTGTGTAATTCGTTAGATGATTGTATCGTCTCCCATGGTTTTTAAGGCCTTACGGAAACCAGGCAGGTTTTATGTTTGTGCTGATACCGAGGCCTTGAACATGTTTATAGTTTATGTCTCCGTTGTCTTCTAGTTTCTTCCATATTTTCCTTATGCCGCTGCTCCCCTGATGCGTGTACCAGCTGGCTTTATATTGTTAATTCGACTAGTTATTTTGTGGTATTTTTTGTGGGGATTTTTTTTTTCTTTCATTTGTGACGAATCGTATAGCCGTATTTGGTCCTATCTTTAGCTTTAACATGCGTGGTTTGTAGGAGTGAGTGTGGGTACTGGGGAGTAGGTCGGGAGGATGTGGAGGATCATAGCCTGTACCGCATGTGATTTTTGCCACCCCGGAAGGTGTTTATAAGCTAGCCAGGGCTGCTTGATAGTGCTCACAGAGTTGTCGCCAGTTACAAGTGGAGGCGGCATGATGGTAATGTAAGCTACCTTCACCGTATTGTGTGGATGTGGTTCCTTTTCTCCCTTTGAGAATAGACTTGAGGGGGGGGAGGGGGTTGACCCCCGGTGAGTAATGGGAACTTTGATGACGTTGCGAGTTGATGACGGTGATTGCGGCGATAGGTTAACGGCATCAGGAAATCGCGCGGTGATATCTCTCGGTAATTTCTGGCATCTGTGAAAGTATGTGGTCCGCCCCTGTGTGGTGTGGTGCGCCTCTCCTCGCCTGACATCCGCCGTAATCCATTATCTCTCGCGAGGACAAACCACACTGGCAATGTTGGGAATGTGTGAGGGGAGGACTTTGATGTATTGATCGGGAGAAGCAGCTGACGGGTTGATCATGATGAGGGTCGGAGATGTGGACGTCTTAATATATGGTGAGGACCAGTTTGGTCCGGGGAGAGACGTTGGACCATTATAACGTCAGCGTAGACTAGCCAGAAGTACGTTGAGGAAACGGATGATAATTTGCGAAACGAGATTGAATGGTAGTACAACTGGGTGCTCCTTGCAGTAGTGTTAATAGGGTAAAAAGACGGTAAAATTACGTAGATATTTGTCGTAGCTTTATGTATAGACGACGTTAGCAGGAGAATGTGTAACAGCAGGAGCGTGGCTGTGACTGTTCCTTGGTTCGTACACACACACACACACACACACACACACACACACACACAAGCACACACAAGCACACACACACACACATAAGCACACACACACACACAAGCACACACAAAAGCACGCACACACACACACACACACACACAGCCACTCCAATAATGTAGTGTAGCTTGGCAGGTCCTGTGGCCTTGATGGTGTGATTCATAGTTAGCCCGTAGCGGTGTGGAGCTCAGCAGGTCCTCTGATGTTGATGACACATGGTTTTAGCTTAAGAGCCACGCCAGTAGAGCCTTCGTGATTTTAAAAAGTGCTGATGAGCTATTCAGTACGCAGTCAAGCTAGGTCAGTACTTTCGTGGAGCCTAACCGGTTTTCGTGTGGCGTTGAAATCTGGATTTTCTTTTTTTTTCATATATATATAGGTCGGAAGTATAATGTTATATCTTTGAAGTATACCGAGATGATATGTTTCGGAGAGTTTGCTTGAAGGTCATCTGACGGAGGTGAAGCGGAGGCCTGCATGGAAGCGTACAATAAGGACAATCTAGTGGCCCACGGAAGATGGCCGGAGTGCCCCTGGTAGCCTAGGAACCCAGAAGGTGTTACCTCCGCGGGGCAAACGAGTACCAATAATGCTGTCATTGACGATAATACAAAAAAGAAGGCCAGAGGACAGCCACCTGTAACATAGCTGTACTGGTGGTGATGATACAGCCGCTGTAACATACCTGTACTGGTGGTGAAGATACAGCCGCTGTAACATACGTGTAGTGGTGACGGTATAGCCACTTGTAACATGCGTGTGGTGGTGACGGTATAGCCACTTGTAACATAAGTGTAGTGGTGACAGTATAGCCACTTGTAACATGCGTGTGGTGGTGACGGTATAGCCACTTGTAACATGCGTGTAGTGGTGACGGTATAGCCACTTGTAACATGCGTGTAGTGGTGACGGTATAGCCACTTGTAATACAGGGGTGGTAGTGACGGTATAGCCACTTGTAACATGCGTGTGGTGGTGACGGTATAGCCACTTGTAACATGCGTGTAGTGGTGACGGTATAGCCACTTGTAATACAGGGGTGGTAGTGACGGTATAGCCACTTGTAACATGCGTGTGGTGGTGACGGTATAGCCACTTGTAACATGCGTGTAGTGGTGACAGTATAGCCACTTGTAACATGCGTGTGGTGGTGACGGTATAGCCACTTGTAACACAATTGTGGTGGTGACGGCACAGCCACCACTTTTGTAACGTATGTGTGGTGGTGATTTCAGTTGAACCTGAATGTAAACGAAGCAAGACGTCTTCTCAAACAGCGCTTCCAACTGACAACACACACACCCTTTCTCTGTTCATCTCCACCACTCACTATCTTTTCTCTCTTTCTGAAATATAGAAATAAACAGAAAGTTGGTAATTGTCTACCGTTTTGAACATATGATGAGAGGAAGTATCTCGATGACTTTTCTCCACTCAAGAGTTGTTACAAAACGGGACAAGAGTCACGATGATTGTTGACCTTAATCACCAAGTTGTCGCGCGGCGAATTAAATGTCAGAATCTGAGTCATGTTTGACGAGGGGAGTTGAGCCTTAATCTCCTCCCATTGGGGCCTTTGGAAGAGGGAATTAACCGACCACATTCCAAACGGAGGTAATTACAGTCATGGATCTGAGAGAGAGAGAGAGAGAGAGAGAGAGAGAGAGAGACCGGCTGTGGCTCTGCCTGGCTGGATAGCCGGGCTTGCGCTGGTCCGGGATTAATCGCGTTTTCGTAGGAGCGTTCGTGCCGCGCTGCGCGTCGGGCGTTTTACTACCGCAATTCGGCGCTCAGTGACCGAAAATGTTTTGGATATCCTGGGGACAGGGGAGAAAGAATGCTTCCCACGTATTCCCTGCGTGTGTCGTAGAAGGCGACTAAAAGTTAAAAAAAAAAGAAAATAAAAGAAAAAAAAGGAACAGCGGGGCCAAGTGAGGATATTCCCTCTAAGGCTCCGTCCTAGGTTCTTAACGCCACCGCGCAAATGCGGGAAATGGAGAATATATATATATATATATATATATATATATATATATATATATATATATATATATATATATATATATATGTGTGTGTGTGTGTGTGTGTGTTTGTGTGATTATTGTGCGTGATTTCTATTTGAGTTATGGGGAAAGAATTGTACACTTGTGTTGCCCCGTCTCAAATCTTATCTGTATGTACCATGTCCAAACTCATTGTCATATATATATATATATATATATATATATATATATATATATATATATATATATATATATATATATATATATATATATATATATGTTATCCAAGCCTAAAAGCAACAAGCTATTTTGCACCAGTACCCTTCATGTGAGCGACGGCTCAGTAGAGGAACACGGGAGTGTTCAGAGGCGCAAGGAGCCGCTGCCACAATGATCGGATTACAAGACCAAGTTCCTGGTAGGCATACCATGTACTGTGGGCGTAGTTGGGATCCCACTTAACATTTGGTTGCAGCAGGACAGAAGGAGTGTCGGTCACGAGAACTCTGAGGTAAGACCTCGTATGATTTCAATACACCGGCTCTGTCAGCCAACCCACGACCCAGCTTACTCCACCCCCCTCATCCTAATCCCTCCCTCCCTCCCTCCGCCCAACGTGACGCCGCGCTGCCCCACTCAAAGGCCTGATACGCCATCGCTGTGGTAGTAAATGCGGCGCGATTCAGCCTTCGATGTTTTAGTCGCTTTGAAGTAATCACTCAGTGAATGAGAGGTTACCCTTCCTTCCTCTTATATATATATATATATATATATATATATATATATATATATATATATATATATATATATATATATATGTTTTTTTTTTTTTATACTTCGTCGCTGTCTCCCGCGTTTGCGAGGTAGCGCAAGGAAACAGACGAAAGAAATGGCCCGACCCCCCCCCCCCCCCATACACATGTATATACATACGTCCACACACGCAAATATACATACCTACACAGCTTTCCATGGTTTACCCCAGACGCTTCACATGCCTTGCTTCAATCCACTGACAGCACGTCAACCCCGGTATACCACATCGCTCCAGTTCACTCTATTCCTTGCCCTCCTTTCACCCTCCTGCATGTTCAGGCCCCGATCACACAAAATCTTTTTCACTCCATCTTTCCACCTCCAATTTGGTCTCCCTCTTCTCCTTGTTCCCTCCACCTCCGACACATATATCCTCTTGGTCAATCTTTCCTCACTCATCCTCTCCATGTGCCCAAACCACTTCAAAACACCCTCTTCTGCTCTCTCAACCACGCTCTTTTTATTTCCACACATCTCTCTTACCCTTACGTTACTCACTCGATCAAACCACCTCACACCACACATTGTCCTCAAACATCTCATTTCCAGCACATCCATCCTCCTGCGCACAACTCTATCCATAGCCCACGCCTCGCAACCATACAACATTGTTGGAACCACTATTCCTTCAAACATACAAACATACAAACCTCCAACAGCCAGGATCGAACCCGGGACCCCTGTGCAAGAGGCGGGAATGTTAACCGCTAGGCTATGGGCCTGGCTGTTGGAGGTTTGTATGTTCTATGAAAGAGCGCGTTTCTGTGCACTATGTTCATATATATATATATATATATATATATATATATATATATATATATATATATATATATATATATAATTTAATCATTGGTTAGATGACTTATTTCATGTATATAGTTAACTTCGGATGGTAAATGGCTCGGCATCAGTTGTCCACCATCATTACACATGTAGGTTTTGTGAAGGAGGGTTGCGTTTGCATATGGTGAGCTGAGGTTGTGTGTATGTATGGTTGACGGGTGAGTGGAAGTTGGACGGTATCCCAGACGCAATGGTTGGCAAGTGAGGGGAAGTGGGAGAAGTATTCCAGCAGCAGTAGTTTGCAGATGAGGGGAAATGGGAGAAGTACGGACATTTCCCATGCTCATTTTCCTCCAAGCTTGTGGTGGGCGCGCAGGCTTCCCTCCAAGCTTGAGGTCATGCGTAGTCTCCCCTCCAAGCTTGAGGTCGTGTGTCGTCTTCCCTCCAAGCTTGAGGTGTCAATTACACTTCTCTCCTCCAAGCTTGAAGTCATGCGTAGTCTCCCCTCCAAGCTTGAGGTCGTGTGTCGTCTTCCCTCCAAGCTTGAGGTGTCAATTACACTTCTCCCCAAGCTTGTGGCGTCATGCAGACTTCCCTGCAAGCTTGAGGTGTCAATCACACTTCTACCCAGGCTTGTGGCGTCATGCAGACTTCCCTGCAAGCTTGAGGTGTCAATCACACTTCTCCCCAAGCTTGTGGCGTCATGCAGACTTTCCTTCGAGATGGTGTTGCCATACCTTTGATTACCCCAAACGTCCTTTAAGGCCTTGTTCCTCGTTCTGAAGTCCCTACACCCAAAAATCTGGGACCATGTGGGGTGCTTCTTGTCCCAGGGAATATCTCTCCAGCCCATTCGAGGGACTGTGACCCATATGGTCGCTGACTGACAGACAGACAGACAGACATATAGACCCACTAAATAAAAAGTCATGCTTAGTTGTGCACCCTAGGGGTTCTCCATAATAAGCATACATAGTTTGAAGTTTCTTCTTTCACTAATACACACACACACACACACACACACACACACACACACACACACACACACACACAAGCAATCTTATTATGTATATATATGAAACTTATTCTCTCTAAGGCTCGGTCCCCTGTTCTTAGCGCTATCACGCTAACGCGGGAAATGGCGTGCGAGGAATAGAGTGAATTGGAACAATGTTGTATACCGGGGTCGACGTGCTGTCAAGGGATTGAACCAGGGCATGTGAAGCGTCTGGGGTAAACCATGGAAAGTTTAGTGGGGCCTGGATGTGGAAAGGGAGCTGTGGTTTCGATGCATTATACATGACAGCTAGAGACTGAGTGTGAACGAATGTGGCCTTTGTTGTCTTTTCCTAGCGCTACCTCGCGCACATGCGGGGGGAGGGGGGTTGTCATTTCATGTGTGGCGGGGTGGCGACGAGAATGAATAAGGGCAGACAGTATGAATTATTTACATGTGTACGTATGTATATGTCTGCGTGTGTATTTATATGTATACGTTGAGATGTATAGGTATGTATATGTGCGTGTGTGGACGTGTATGTATATAAATGTGTATGTGGGTGGGTTGGGCCATTCTTTCGTCTGTTACCTTGCGCTACCTCGCTAACGCGGGAGACAGCGGCAAAGTATAATAAAAAAAATAATATAAATCTGCGTTTTTCCATTCTATTTCCTATGAAATTATTGTTAACTGCCACACCCAAGGAGACTGTAGACACCCAGGGTTGCTATATATCATGTCCCGTGCGGCGTGAACAGGAGGGAGGGAGGGGAACATCACGTGATGCTGTGTGTTGTACAGTCCGCGCTCTGCTCATATGACGCGCTGATAACACACCGCCATCAGACGGGGCAGGTCTGATAACTTTTAGTCCTATCAAGTCCAAGTGTTCATGCGTTGAGTATATACGTATATATATATATATATATATATATATATATATATATATATATATATATATATATATATATATATATATTATCCCTGGGGATGGGGAGAAAGAATACTTCCCACGTATTCCCTGCGTGTCGTAGAAGGCTACAAAAAGGGGAAGGAGCGGGTGGCTGGAAATCCTCTCCTCTCGTTTTTTTTTTTTTTTTTTTATTTTCCAAAAGAAGGAACAGAGAAGGGGGCCAGGTGAGGATATTCCCTCAAAGGCCCAGTCCTCTGTTCTTAACGCTACCTCGCTAATGCGGGAAATGGCGAATAGTATGAAAGAAAAAAGATATATATATATATATATATATATATATATATATATATATATATATATATATTCCTAGAGACCACGGGGAAAATTAAACACGATAAGTTCCTCGTGGACTCTTAATATACTTGATCACGCGCAAAATTGTGATATATATATATATATATATATATATATATATATATATATATATATATATATAGGGGAGAAAGAATACTTCCCACGTATTCCCTGCGTGTCGTAGAAGGCGACTGAAAGGGGAGGGAGCGGGGGGCTGGAAATCCTCCCCTCTCGTTTTTTTTTAATTTTCCAAAAGAAGGAACAGAGAATTGGGCCAGGTGAGGGTATTCCCTCAAAGGCCCAGTCCTCTGTTCTTAACGCTACCTCGCTAATGCGGGAAATGGCGAATAGTTTGAAAGAAAAAGAAAGATATATATATATATATATATATATATATATATATATATATATATATATATATATATATATATATATCATACTATTCGCCATTTCCCGCGTTAGCAAGTTATCGTTAAGAACAGAGGACTGAACCTTTGAGGGAATATCCTCACTTGGCCCCCTCCTCTGTTCCTTCATTACGAAAGCTAAAAACGAGAGGGGAGGATTTCCAGCCCCCCCCCCGCTCCCTTCCCTTTCAGTCGCCTTCTACGACACGCATGGAATACGTGGGAAGTATTCTTTCTCCCCTATCCCCAGGGATATATATATATATATATATATATATATATATATATATATATATATATATATATATATATAATCAGAGTGTGCAAATACATACGTGTATATATTTCTGAATTTATTCATAGATGTTAAAGCACAGTGAGAGATTTTGCCTTTACAACCATACCACTGACTTCACGTTACTTGCAGACCAACCAGACGCCACTACCACCATGACCACCACAACCACACCTCCACCACTACCAACCACCACCACCACAACCACCATCAGTAGAACTTCGTTATCACCCCAGCCGTGGTAGTCTCGACTCGCGCTGCAAGCCACCCACGCACCATTGCCTTATCTTGTTTCCGACCCGTCAGTACACTTTCTAGAAGGGCTATAGTGTCTCTTTTGGCCGGTTCTCGTCTTACTGGTTTCCATTATCCGTCGAGATGTGCTGTCGTGTGTGCGTGTGTGTGTGTGTGTGGTACGCTTGACGTGTATATGGTTAGAGGGAAGTTGATATTAGTGTTAATCTCTCGAGTACGGTGGTACACAACCCATGACTTGACCCTTAAGGATTTAGGGTAAAGGCCAGGGCATCGAACCTAAGGGTTGTAACACTGGGCATAATGGCTGGCCAGTAATGTAGTATTCAAGGGTTATACCGTCGTGCTTAATGGTCACAGTCATCGTGTTCAAGGGCCGTACCGTCGTGTTTAAGGTTCACAGTTGTGCTCAAGGGCTGTACCGTCGTGTTTAAGTTCACAATCATCGTGTTCAAGGGCTGTACCGTCGTGTTTAAGGTTCACAATCGTGCTCAAGGGCTGTACCGTCGTGTTTGAGGTTCAAAATCATCGTGCTCAAGGGTTGTACCATCGTGTTTAAGGTTCACAATCGTGCTTAAGGGCTGTACTGTCGTGTTTAAGCTTACAGTCATACTCACGGTCCGTACCGTTGTGTATAAGGCTCACAATCATCGTGCTCAAGGGCTGTACCGTCGTGTTTAAGGTTCACAATCGTGCTTAAGGGCTGTACTGTCGTGTTTAAGGTTTACAATCATACTCACGGGCTGTACCGTTGTGTTTAAGGTTCACAATCATCGTGCTTAAGGGCAGCACCGTCGTGTTTAAGGTTCACAATCATCGTGCTCAAGGGCAGCACCGTCGTGTTTAAGGTTCACAATCATCGTGTTCAAGGGCAGCACCGTCGTGTTTGAGGTTCACAATCATCGTGTTCAAGGGCTGTACCGTCGTGTTTAAGGTTCACAATCATCGTGCTCAAGGGCAGCACCGTCGTGTTTAAGGTTCACAATCATCGTGCTCAAGGGCAGCACCGTCGTGTTTAAGGTTCACAATCATCGTGTTCAAGGGCAGCACCGTCGTGTTTGAGGTTCACAATCATCGTGCTCAAGGGCAGCACCGTCGTGTTTAAGGTTCACAATCATCGTGTTCAAGGGCAGCACCGTCGTGTTTGAGGTTCACAATCATCGTGTTCAAGGGCTGTACCGTCGTGTTTAAGGTTCAAAATCATCGTGCTCGAGGGCAGCACCGTCATGTTTAAGGTTCAAAATCATCGTGCTCGAGGGCCGTACCGTCGTGTTTAAGGTTCACAATCATCGTGCTCGAGGGCCGTACCGTCGTGCAAACCCAGGGGTTAACTTCGTGTTCACCAATATGAGCTGGTCGATCTCTCTCTCTCTCTCTCTCTCTCTCTCTCTCTCTCTCTCTCTCTCTCTCTCTCTCTCTCTCTCTCTCTCCCCTCAAATTTCCCCGTTTATTGTAATTCATCTTTCATCGTAATTTTGGCATTCTACTACAATGTTTCGTATATCACTTCTTGTTCGAAGTGTATAATGTAAATACTTTATATATACTCGAGATATGTGGTGAGTGTGCGTTGAACCGACTTAACCTTGTGACACCAGTGGGTCTGATTTTCTCAGTGTTGGAGACCCTAGGTGGTCGTGCAGACCTAGGAAGCTTTTCCCAGTGTGGGGAGACCTGGGTAGTCGTGTTGAGAGAGAGGAACCATTCTGTCTTTTGGCTTGAGTGTACAGGACAGACTTCCACCACCCGGCCACCACCACCACATTCACTAGGGTGTGTTTACGTGGCGGGTTCTCGTGGATGATTACGTCACACACGTCTTCCCCACCGCCCCGCCCCCACCTCTGTGGTGGAACACGAGTTAACAACACATTATGTGTGTAGAGGTTGACTTCCAAGATTTTATTTTGTTCATTCATTCATAGGCTACGCCGGGAACGGCCTTCTGTATGAAAAGAGTCCTGTTGTTACCCAGGAACTGGAGCTCCCTGCGTCTCCAAGCCTGCGTGCGGGGCTTCCAGTGGGAGGCAGTTTACGGATAGTCCCTTTGGAGTGAGTTCTGTGAGGAGACTTGCGTATACTCCTACTGAGACACCCTCGCCAAAAAGCGAGATTTCACTTGCGGTATAACCCCGTGCAGGGGGAGTCCATTAACGCCTCCGAGATTCTGAAACAAGTGATGCAGGTTCCCCTCTTTCCAAGACCTACACACACACACACACACACACACACACACACACTAAAAAAAAAGAGGTCCATGGCTTTTAACACTTCTCATACATAACTTACACCGGTATTAAGTCATTCAGTCAAGGTTGGAGCTTTCCTAGCTTGGGGTGTTTGTACCAGCGCGTGTGGGTAGGGGATATATACATGCATAATTAACTATTCATATAGTGTGGGGGAGGGAGCTGTACGGATACTCATGAGGAGCCTTGACAATCTTGTATACTTTCTCTGGCATTCAGCCTAAATATTTTGTGTCCTCCCGGCGTTTACAGCTTCAGTACGTAGCATTACACTGTATTTTTTTGTTGTGGCCTGTCTCCCTTCAACACCTTACCCTGCCTAAGACTACGTCACATGTTTTAAATATAACAACACCAGCAGAGCTGCACACGCGTTAAATATTCTCACGTCAAGGACGCCAAGAGGAGGTCCGGCTCATACTAGTAGGTCGAGTCCGAAGACGGAGAAAATGGTGGGACTGTGACTTTCCCACCACCCACCCTTCCGCAATAAGACAGTTATATTCCTAAAGGCCAGCCTGTCAGGTAGTATCGAACAAAATGTATGGTGCTGTTTGGGGAAATGATGGTCTGTTTATAGACTCTCAAATGATATACTCTTGTACTTTTGACGCTATACACGGGTAGAAGTTGATTATATAGTTCGGCTTTTGTAGGAAGGTAGCCGTGGTAGAATACCGGAACTCTGACACAGTAAACTTTAAGAAGTCTACATTTTGTTGGTATACGATGTTCTGTCCTTCCATGAAATGCGTACCAGTAATAACGCCTTGATGATGGCGTGTTAGAACAACACACACGCCAAGTTCTGTCGCGCCCACACTCCTGATTGGCCCACTGTGTTTAGCATGCCCGATGTACAATAATGTTCTTAAATAACAATCTTTTCATTTGCTTCGCGTATGGATTAACGCATATCAAAATTGTACTGAATTTTTTTTGGTCTTGAGCATGCATTGAGATGAAGGTCGAATATTTGCACCTTCGAAATATCCCGCTGTAAATGATTAACTAAGCTTTAAATTGCTTTAAATAGCGACAGAGCTAGGCCTACCAATTATTAGAGGTAAATAAACAACAAGAGACAGCTTGGAGAGCGCACAGAACTCGAGCAGAATCACCAAACCTGTGCCCATTTATATAGTGGGTAAGAACAAAAGCATCGTAGTAAGAAGCTCAGGTGAAGACTGGATCAGTAAATCCACGGGAGAGAATGAAAGAGATATAACCACGCGGCACCGCAGGAATCATTCAGTGTAAGTCTGGCCGTGAGAGAGGTAGTGTGCGTGGCCCAGATCTGCCGCCCCTAAGTGACTCTGCCAAGTGTTGTCATCATTTCAATGTTTTACCAGCAAGTGTGCGCTGCGTTGAGCTCTGGAAGTCACGCAGATAATCACACAGATCTGTTTTTAAGTGTAATGTGTCGACAGATTCCTTACAAGTGTTGATATAGTGTTTCACGTGTTTGTGTTGGTATAGTGTGTAGAGGAAGAGCAGACCCCCTGGCGGAACGGCCTTCATCGTACCAGTTACCACGCCCACAACTGCTCGCTGACCTTTTATCATGTACTAACAGGTAATTATAACATTCGCCTGTCCTTCTGTATATGAGGTCAAACAAGGAAAAAATGTAACCAGCTTCCCGAAAGTTGAGGTTAGGCGTAACACTGTAGGCCTAAGACCGAATCTGATCAGGCTTGGAAATTCCGTGCCTCGCGGAACCTCGGTAATGTTATATGAATGTTGTGATATAGTGATTTGCAGATGTGGGCTAAAGCCAGTGCCATTGTGTGTACCATTGCTCTCGAAAAATTAAGGGGCATAGGTTTCCCATATACCCACAGCCATGACCTTAAAGTTAGCACGATTATTTAAAAATATCATATATTTGGACGGTCTTACCTCATTGTTTCAGTAAAGCAAACTTGTCTCTCAGTATACTTGGTTACATTCGTATGTGGCAGGGTCTCCGGAACCAGTTCCCGATCGATCTTTCTGGCTCGGAATCCGATGTTTGTTCGATCAACGGGAGTATAGTTCGTCACCATTCTTATTGTTAGGCAAAATGTGGATACATATATATATATATATATATATATATATATATATATATATATATTGTTGGTAAATTGTCTCGGTGATTGTTAACTTGGTATTTGAAGTTTGCTCCCAATGAAAGTTACGAAATGTTTTTATAAATTGAATATCTCCCTTGACATCCATTTACGAGTTGTGGTATATATTAGAATGCTTCTAAACTTTACATCTATCGATTGCATATATCAGAAATGTCATAACTTCCTTGGGGCGGAAACTGTAAAAATACTGACATTAAATCACGCGGGATCAAACATTCTCTGCTGAAGACCCCGGGTCCAGGGATAGAGCTCCCGGCTGGGGAAGGTAATAGACACACTGGGGGTCTTGATGAGGTCAAGGCAGAGCCCCCGGCCAGGAACGCTCATTTCCTAGGTTAAGTAATAAGTAAGGTCTATTAGATAAGGACGTATATCTTAAAAAAAAACAAGAGATTTGCGTGAGCAACGAGGGTCAAAATCAACGGAAAAACATCGCTCACACACACACACACACACACACACACACACACACACACACACAGAATTATTGTTGTTGCACATATCAAGGTTCATGCAAACATGTGGTGAGATGAGGAAAATTTCAGCGGTCCTGTGAGATGTCAAGTAACTCCCTGCCTGTGACTTTATTTACCGCACTGATTTAGGGCGACAACTCTTATCCTTCGGTTGATTTTATTTACCCATTTTTAAAGCTTCTTTGTTTACTTAGTGCTCATTATTGTCTTTCTCTGATTCAGGAGACGTTTATGGTTACGATTTTTGTCGGGAGTATGAAAACGGAAAGCTAATTTATGAGTATTTTATGCTGGAAAAGGCCACCTTTTGCGCATGCGGAGCCTCAGTCAACTTCTGCGCCCTTTGAGCAGTTTGAATCATATGCGGGAAGATGGCTGGTGCCCAGGCTTTTCTTTTAATGTTTTCATATTATCGTTTAGGCATGTTGAGTAATGGGGAGGTTAGGCAAGGCTGATTGGGTTTATCTGCTTAACTGTTTTAATCCTATATTCAGACTCAGTCTGCTCTTTAATAACATAGCCACTGCTCACTGTAACGATGCTGCCAACTGGATTTTGGTACAATTTACCATCGGAGTTTGTGAATCTACTTTTCGCACGTCAAGTTAACTGTTTTAAGGGATCTCGTTAATTTCAGTTAACTGTTTTAAGGGATCTCGTTAATTTCAGTAACGCTAACATTTTGGTGTAAGGAAAGTAAGCATTTATTGAAGCAATCAGCATGATTTCCTAATGTTATATTACTGATAGATTGGCTCGTAATGTTGACTATACGGAAGAGATGAAGCTGAGAATATCAACGTACTAGTTTGGCTTATTAATAGTAATGGAGACAAAATAATCACCCCACCGGTATTATTGAAAATAATGAAGAAATTTATATGGGGGAGGGCTTCCATATATTCGGAGAATGTGGTGTTATACCTAACCATAACTTGAGAAACTGTCTAACCCAAAGCAGCCCAAGCGGAAGACAAGACCAGTTGCTTGTATCCCATAGCAAGAGAATCTCGGGAAAATACATAACATGGATGTTATGATGGACAGTAATTATCTCTGGCCAGGACATTCACCACCTCGTATTTCAAATGCAACACTGCTTTTACTTATTTGCTCCGTGTCATATTCTTTGGATATTTGTGGATTCATAACATGCATAGAGTCATTAAGGATACTGCACCAAATTCTATTCATAGTAGATTAATTGTTTAAGGTATTCAGTCTGTCGTTATGGATATGCGGCGTGAGACAGCCTGTCAACAGAGAGCTACATTGCCTCGAAGTTGTGAGTAGCCTCACTTAAGGGCCTCAGGCCAACGTTTCACTCTTGTGGATTTTAGGCAGTGCTGTCACAGTAAAGATTTTGAAGAACTGAAAAAAAAATATCTCGAACCATAATGTCCTTATCTGCTAGACGTGGCTTGAAGATGAAAAGCCGAGGGGAAAAAATATATTAATTCCTCAGACTTACTTTTCCCCTAGGCCATAAATTTAGATTTTTTGTGACCGTGTGTAGTGATGTGGCGGCTTGTTGGTAAGGTAAGAAGTGGTCACTGTCTGTGATGTCTGTCTGTCGTAATGGCGCGGTGGCTTGGTGGTGTTGTTGACCACAGTCAGCGGGGTCGTTCTGCTTGTAACTTGGTCTTTGATCCTGATTCATAATTACCGGGGGCTGGGTAACCACATTATTTTGGTTGAACATCGCAAAATTGACCTGGGAGGAGGTTGTATCCGCTGCAATTCAGGGAACGGTTGTTTTTTTTTCATGGTTAAACACGACGGAAATGGTAGTAAAAGAAGGCATTTTTGAGCTTGTTATTGACAGGGAGGTAAAAATTGATAGCTCACGATGTTGTCGGGAGTTGTGACATGTATGTTAGAGTAGTGCAAACTCATGTATCACAGTGCGAGGTGCTTCGTAATTATTGTGTGTGTTAACGAGTGGGTTGTTTTACCTTAATTGGACGACGGGGTTAATGAACCCAATTAAGTTGTATTAACGGTGGTGTTGATTACCGAAGCCATAATACATACCGAGATAGGATTGCTAGTGTTTTTATTATTAATAGCAAACTGGACGCGTGTATTATGTCTTTTTGTAGTTACACTATAAATTTACCGTGTTTTTTTTCCCCGAATCTTGTCATCACTATTTTTTTGACAACTCTTTTGTCCTCCCTTAAATGTCATCTTAGTCCTAATGTTGAAGAGGATGAATTCCTTTGACGTGAAATGGAAAGAAGAAGAGCGGAAAAAAAAAAGATGGGCAGAGCGCGGTGTGTGGAACACTTAGGCTTAGGAGGTTCAGGTATGTAACGTTCCACGTAGCTTAACTCAGAGCAGATGATTACGAGACATATGTTGTGGTAGTATAGGCTCCCTAAGGATGCCACGGATAAGCTTTGTGCAGACGATAGCGGTCTAAGTTCCGCACACTGAGGAGAATTAGCATGAACTGACAAAAAAAATTTATAACTTTCCTTCACATGATTCATGTATGAAACGCCGTATTATTGGTCACTGCACCTGATTTTTCACGGGGTCATGAGTGTTTTCCCTTACCTACGATTGACGATATTGTTGACAGATCACTTGACCAACAATAACCTGGGTCCAGTCAGTCGGGCACAGATCCAGCTCAACAGCTTGGGTCTCGCTAGCCCGAGCTGTTGGGGATAGGCCTCCGAAGTCTGCTGCCAGCTCGAACAGCCTTGAATAGCGGCCTCCCGCCGGTAAGAAAGACGGTATTTACTGGCGCTTTATTCGATTCTATGTGAACACCTGTGTTGTAGGGCAGCTATATCATATTGTGCTGTGAGTCTAGCGTTATTTTTTTTCTTTGCCCCTAACTTTGTACAGCTCGAGTTGGGTCATGTTTAACATGCATAGAGTTAACATTTTTGTTTTAACAGTCCTTTTTTTCTTTTTTATTAAAAGTGATGTTAATGTGAAGGCTGTAATTTTTGAAGCTCTTATTTTTAAAAACATCTGCTGTAAACATTATTCATCCCTCCCTCCCTTGCCCCATACTGTATTATCTCCCTTGAACAGGTAATGTGAAAAGCTAGGATAATAATTCATGAAGTGACCATCGCTTTACTTAGACAGTTCTGACGTTATTTTGCCGGTCACTGTTTCTCTCCAGTAGAAGTGGAGCCCAGTGTACCCTACGGCGCCGCCCACCAGCACTGATGCAGGAAGGGGAAGGTCGCCGCCACCCACTAGCGCTTCTGTTTGGGTAGCGTGTTGCCACAGAGCAACACTGTTGTAGGGGCAGTGCTGCGCTCCAGACTGCCCAGAACCTGCTCAGTAAATCTGGTGAATGTACGTTTATGTTTACGGGGGGACATTAAGGTGGTGTTGACCTGTGCTGGCGGTGCGTCCTACTGTGGCCATTGTGCGCGAAATGGGAATTTGATGGCCCATTATGGTGAGCCGCTGGGCGAAAAAACTAGCTGGTAGGGGACAAGTATGAATGGAACACCTTGCGCTGTAGAGGGGGAGAGTGATTATACTAAAAGGGAAGGAAATGAGTGAATGGCTGGCTGCCTGAGGATAAGAATAGTGTAAGGAAGAACGTGAAAGGAAGAATTATAGGATGGTGGTGGTCAAATAGGCGTAGGTGAAGGCCGCGGGAGTGGAGATTTTTTTTTTTCTTTTCGAATGGTCGAGCGTGGGTGAATTTAGGAGGGTCCTAGTGAAAGATGGCGCAGGTGGATGCTGCTGGAGATGATGGAGAATGGGATTGTCCCGGTGAAGGAGGCGCAAGAGACTTCGAAGAAGGTGGCACTTTTATTCCAGTGCATTTGTGAAACTGCTTGATATTTCTCGTACTGGGTTATCTATATAGGATGCCTCTAGATGTTGTGGGTTTCACTTGTGGGTATCAGTCTACTAGACTGGGGAGGTGTAGGCAAGTTTAGAGTGGTAGGTGCCAGTCTGGTGGGTCATGCAAGGGCAGACTCCATTGCAGAGTGCAAGCCTGGAGTGTATGCAGTAACAAGTGACGTCACAAGTATTGCGTGTTGACTGAGACTGCAACCAGCGATGGGAATTGAGTTGACTGTGACATTTTAGGGTCAAGAATCTTAACCCCTTTTTAGAGATAACTGTTGCCAGTTGTGCAAATGGACGTCCTCTTCTCTGGGGTAAGCAGGGGACTGGGTTATAGATTGTGTGTCTTGAACCGTCTAGAGGCCATTCGTCTCAGTATCGGCAAGTGACTGCTGCTGGCTGAGGCAAGTTACTGCTAAACGTCATTAGGTTGACCTGGCGGAAAGAGAGAGATGTTGATGGCGTGTATAAAGTTCACACATGGTAGGTTTTTTTTACTGGAAAGAATATGTACGCAAATGAACAAGGACACGCATCTCCCTTTGCAGTAAAGCATTAGATGCTTCATAGCCATGTATTTTTCTTTTGTCAAATCCTTCTTTTAGTTACAGTTGGTAAAAATAAAATAAATGCAAAACATCAAAAAGTCACTGTAGATAAGTGATAAGTTGACCTCTCAGGTGCTTAGCAAGATTACATTTGGTGCAGGTCTTTGGCTTGAAGTAGCAACCCCCAGGCGCGAGTTGGGGGCATCATTGGATCGCGGGACCTACCGATGTAGAAATAAAGATGTCTTCTTGTTATTTCGGACGGGAAGCTGCTGCCTGCGCTTCTCTTTGTCCCGCTTGATCAGACACGTATGCTCTGTGCCCCTGTATTTCTTATGCTTCTTTCGGGACATCCTTGGACGGATGCTTTAGCGCATGCGCTTAAACCGTGACGTGACTCGCCTCTGTTACTAAGGCGGTCACTGTCTCTGCAGTGTTGGGATCCCTGAGGCAGTCACTGCCCCTGCAGTGCTTTACAAAGGGGGGAGGGGGATGGTCACTGGGACGCTCATCGCCTGTGCATCAGCGGGAGCCGCTCGGGTTTCTGGGACAGCCACTGCCTGTTTATCTGGGCGCACCCGCGCCGGGACCAGCTGACCCAGATCGGTCACTGGCAGGTTTACTTAGCGTCGCGTCGCTCTGCGAGTCGGGTTTAATCACTTTATTCACCAGGCCAGATGCTCCGGCGTGGGGGCAGAATATTGCAGGCACTCCACCGACTTGAGAGCGTTTTAAAGAGTTATACACATAATATGAATATGAGGGAAGTTACAGAGCTGGGGGTGAGGCTCTTCTCATGTGATCCATACAAACACACACTATACCAGTTGGGTCAGTAAAACATTTTTGTACGTTGGACGGTAGAGTAATGGAGAGGAGGGCTTCAGGGAAGCAGGGCTGCGGGTTAAGGCCTCCATATATTCAGTACACACACACACACACACACACACACACACACATCACAGGTGTGTGGTAGAAGCGGGCTTATCATGACAATCGGTAGCAGGTGGTGGAAGTCGGTCTCGCGGGTCGTGTGTGGTTAAAAGAGTTGACGCTGACTCAGAAGGTCATGGGTTTCAGGAAGCAGTATGATGCATATCCAGCAGACACACGTCAACAATTGTGGCGACGCGACCTGCATGATGACTCAAGAAATTAGCTGTTGATAAAGCGGAGTGATCATTATAATGCATATATATATTCTTGGTGAGTATTTTAAAGAACCTGAAAGATTTTTTTTTTCATTAAGAGAATGTCTCGATATATAGACATAGCATATCATTGATTGTAATGGGTGGAGGGTACATATCTATGGGTAGGTGGAGGGAAGTGCAGAGCGTACAGTGGATGCAGTACAATGAATTGTGGAGGGTAACTGGTGGGCTTTGGGACTCAAGTCATGCTTCCGTCAGGGAAGATGGAAGGTCTACGACACACTAAATACATGATGCATAATTACAATATGGTAAGTGATACTGTCAAGTGACAAAGCGAATAACATTTGTGTAATACAAAACGGAAGTTTAAGTTACACAGAACATCGTATTAACTTTGATTGTAATACAGGGGTAGGGCTTGGGAGGTGAGTCGGTTGTTTCGTGGTATTTATACAGAACTGGTGAAAGATTCGAGCGAGAAACTGCAGAAACTGGTGACTGAGCTTGGAAGTGTGTGTGAAAGGAGGAAGTTGAGAGTAAATGTGAATGAAAGCAAGGTATAAGCTGAGTTAAGGGATAGGTTTGTTGGGTGTGAGTTTGAATGGAGAAAAATTGGAGGAAGTGAAATGTTTCAGATGCCTGGGTGTAAACATGGCACCGAAGGGAACCACTGAAGCGGAAGTGAGTCGTAGGGTGGGTGAGGGGGCGAAGGTTCTGGGAGTGCTGAAGAACGTGTTGAGAGATCGTTATCTGGAAGGGTAAAATTAGGTATGTTTGAAGGTTTTGCAGTCCCAATAGATGCGAGGAAGGGCAGTGTGGAGGATGGATGTGTTGGAAATGTAATGTTTGAGGATATTATGTGGTGTGAGGTGGTTTTATCGAGAAAGTAATGAATGGGTAAGAGAGAGGTGTGTGATAAAAAGAGCGTGGCTGAGATTGCTGAAGAAGGTGTGTTGAAATGGTTTGGGCATATGGAGAGAATGAGTGAGGAAAGGTTGGCAGAGAGCATATAGATGTCAGAAGTGGAGATACAAGGGAAATGGAGAAACTGAATTGGAGATGGAAGATGCAGGAGTAAAAGGGATTTTGAGCGATTGGGGCCTGAACATGCAGGAGGGTGAAAGGCGTGCACGGGATAGAGTGGATTGAAACGAGGATGTATACAGGGGTCGACGTACTGTCATTGGACTGAATTAGGGCATGTGAGTCGTCTGGGGTAAATCATGTGGGGCCCTGGTTTTGGATAGGGATATGTGGTTTCGGTGCATTGCACAATGGCAGCTAGAGAATTGGTGTAATCGGATGCTAACTTAGGAAACGGCGATCAATTATGAAATGTATACATGTTTCTAAACCAAATTACATAGCATAAGCAAGTATTGGACGTAGCGTTAGAACGTTAGAACGTCCTCAGCAAAGTGATCATAAAGCTGTCGAGATTTTTGGGGGCCATTCGTTAATAGTAGTGTCTCAGTCTGTGTTAGTCGGGTGCAAGATGTAACTGAGTCGGCACTTGGAAAGTTCAGAATCATGGGTTCTCGCGACTTGTCACATGTACTTATACTCAAGGCGTATCCTGGCCGTTGCAATGTCACGTTATTCAATGTCCGGTGCCATCCATAATGATGTTTGTGTAGCTTAAAATGACCACAGCACATAATGCTACAGTTGCATGGTCTTAAAGCATCTCTCAAAGAGGTTTGGTTCTTCCCGGGCAAAACAGTGTGGTCGGCGCGGCGCGGATTTTATGCCTTTATAGTTTTAGACCAGGTCGAGTGAAGGGGCCCAAAAGCAAACGGAAATATTTAGCCAGATTATCTACATAGTCATGACGCCTATGTACGACACGTGAAGATATCTGTAGGAATTGGGTGCATAGGCCACTGTGATAAGCTTCTATAATCAGAGGGCGAATGAGTGACGGAACAGTGGCTGGCCTACAGCATGCCACTCGGTATTGGTTGGAGTGGTTGTAGGCGACCAAAGAGCGAGTTTTTCGCGTGGGATACATAAGTGCTAAGGTTACCGACATTGTGATGCCTAGGTAGGTGTGTGAGGATCATGTTTCAGCTTCATCATTGGGCAGCACAAGGCAGTGATTCTCATGTCTTATATACTCATCATAGATTAAGGCTCTTGATTTAACGGTGTTGTCAATGGTTAGGCCACGCTGATGGGCGGAGTAGGTGAATTGGTGAAAGGAGAGCTCAAAGCCTCTCAGGCGAGGAGGTGCTTTAAGACTAATGCCATCGTAATATAGCACAGCACAGTGTCGCGAGTATCGCGTTGAAGGCTGGTGAGGAGATTATGCATGAGGACATAAAGGACCTCTGCCTGTAGGGTGTCCCTGGGGGCAGAAGGGGATTTGAACGTTTACAGGAAGTTCTGAAAGTTGTTCAAGGATGTTGTACCTGTTCGCAGTACCAAGGGCACGTGCGGTATCTGTGAAGGCTGCACGGATATTGTAAGTGGTCAAGTTGTTACTTAAGGGATATACTGTCTTTTAAGACAGGGTTTTCATTTCCTCCTCAAATTCATAAATTCTTTTCCTCGTCTCTTCCTTTTTTCCCTTTCTTAAACCTTCTGTGTCGTTCAATTATGACCAGGCCTTGGTGTGGACTTTCGTTCGTGACTGGGGCCTCCAACGTAAAAAGAAAAATTCAGTCACAGTAGCCTACTTAATGGCGATTTCGGCGCGCCATCCCAACCGTCGAGCCTAGTCGGGGAGAGAGGGGTTAAGCTACGCCGCTTGGTCATTTGATCATCACACAGGTAATGCGAGGCCCCCGGCATGTACTACGGCCTCTGTACCCACCACCACGGACGACCCGGCCCGTCAGGTTTACTCTAGGTGTTTATCTTAGTGAGTCTCCAAATTATTCTGTGGCCTCGTCTTGGCCCTTTTTTTTTTCTGTGTTGTATTGCGTGGGTGAGTCTGGCAGTTTGCCCGGGGGTTCTAAAAAGCATCTGTGATTTGTTGGGGTTAAATTAGGATTAGGAAACGTGGCGTTACATATATTAAGCGGGTTGAATTGGATGCTGAAGGCTTTTCTTCCCTATTTATGTTGAATTGGCCGTGTGGCGTGTTCTATTAGCCGTTCAGTTCCCGAGTCTGGCCTGCACAGTAACATTAGAATGAGTTCGTAGCGCCTAACGATTTTTATACATAGATTTATATAGATTTGAATGTTGATTTAGGAGCTCCCGTAAGCTCTTTTTTCAAGGTCCTCTATAAACACAAATCTCGCAGAATTTTTTGGGAAGTTTCCAAGATATTCTTAATAGTGTTGTTATGGGTGAAGGCTTCATCCACAGGGAAAGGCTCTTGAGTACGTTGGGAACTGAGGTTAACATTATCACTAAATGGAAAAAAAAAAAAAGCTCAAAGATTCTTGTTGTCAAAGGGAGGTTTGGGGTTAATTCTATAAATTGATTTCTTTTGCCAAATTAAGAGATCTATCGGTGAAAGATTTAGGATACTTTAACATGGATTCAATTAGATATCGACTGGAATGATGATTGTTTAATCTAGCATGCTGTGCGAAGGAATAATGAATATAAGAACAAACATTTTTTTTTTATCTACACAAGCAGAAGTTAAACATGTTTCCAACCCAACCCATCAAGCAACCTGAAAATATAAACAATTATTTTCTACTTCCACAGTGATTTTGAAGGAAGGTAACTTAAATTCTTGATTAAGGGGAGAATTGTTTTGTAGATTTTCCCTTGTTGGCCAAACACAAAGTACATCAATACATATACCAAAACCAGATTGAGTGGTAAGGTCAGTATCTACGGCTGTATAGAGCTTGCAACCTCCGACGGTAAGTTGAATACCGCTGTTAGTATTCACTTGGTGTGTTGCCAAACACGTCAGAGGGGGGAAAAAAAAAGAAAGTTGTGGTGCCAGGTGCTGTGATTGGTTAATTATATGTGACGTCATTATATCTTGGCTTGTGCCTTTGTTTATGAGGGTTTTTTTTTTCTACTAAGCCTGGTAAATTACATGCTTTTTCAGACTAAGAAAATAGGGCATGTTAATCTGGCCTTATATATATATATATATATATATATATATATATATATATATATATATATATATATATATATATATATAAGAACAGAGGACTGGGACTTTTTTGGAATATCCTCACCTGGCCCCCTCTGTTCCTTCTTTTGGAAAATCAAAAAAAAAAACGAGAGGGGAGGATTTCCGGCCCCCCGCTCCCTCCCCTTTTGGTCGCCTTCTGCGACACGCGGGGAATGCGTGGGAGGTGTTCTTAATCCCCAGTCCCCAGGGATAATATATATATATATATATATATATATATATATATATATATATATATATATATATATATATATATATATGGATAGATGGGACTCCTGGAGCAGGAAGGTTAGGTATTTCATTATATTCGAAGTCTATAACTTGATTGTTATTAGTATAGAGGGAAGTGAGGGTTGGTGAAGAAAACGTTTTTTCATTTTATATGAAATTCATAACTTGATCGTCTCTGTTTATACTAAAATATTCTTTTTTTTAATACAAATATGGAGTGATAACAAACAGTGCGGTTTCAGAAGTGGTAGAGGATGTGTGGATCAGGTGTTTGCTTTGAAGAATGTATGTGAGAAATACTTAGAAAAGCAAATGGATTTGTATGTAGCATTTATGGATCTGGAGAAGGCATATGATAGAGTTGATAGAGATGCTCTGTGGAAGGTATTAAGAATATATGGTGTGGGAGGCAAGTTGTTAGAAGCAGTGAAAAGTTTTTATCGAGGATGTAAGGCATGTGTACGTGTAGGAAGAGAGGAAAGTGATTGGTTCTCAGTGAATGTAGGTTTGCGGCAGGGGTGTGTGATGTCTCCATGGTTGTTTAATTTGTGTATGGATGGGGTTGTAAGGGAGGTAAATGCAAGAGTCCTGGAAAGAGGGGCAAGTATGAAGTCTGTTGGGGATGAGAGAGCTTGGGAAGTGAGTCAGTTGTTGTTCGCTGATGATACAGCGCTGGTGGCTGATTCATGTGAGAAACTGCAGAAGCTGGTGACTGAGTTTGGTAAAGTGTGTGGAAGAAGAAAGTTGAGAGTAAATGTGAATAAGAGCAAGGTTATTAGGTACAGTAGGGGTGAGGGTCAAGTCAATTGGGAGGTGAGTTTGAATGGAGAAAAACTGGAGGAAGTGAAGTGTTTTAGATATCTGGGAGTGGATCTGTCAGCGGATGGAACCATGGAAGCGGAAGTGGATCATAGGGTGGGGGAGGGGGCGAAAATTTTGGGAGCCTTGAAAAATGTGTGGAAGTCGAGAACATTATCTCGGAAAGCAAAAATGGGTATGTTTGAGGGAATAGTGGTTCCAACAATGTTGTATGGTTGCGAGGCGTGGGCTATGGATAGAGATGTGCGCAGGAGGATGGATGTGCTGGAAATGAGATGTTTGAGGACAATGTGTGGTGTGAGGTGGTTTGATCGAGTAAGTAACGTAAGGGTAAGAGAGATGTGTGGAAATAAAAAGAGCGTGGTTGAGAGAGCAGAAGAGGGTGTTTTGAAATGGTTTGGGCACATGGAGAGAATGAGTGAGGAGAGATTGACCAAGAGGATATATGTGTCGGAGGTGGAGGGAACGAGGAGAAGAGGGAGACCAAATTGGAGGTGGAAAGATGGAGTGAAAAAGATTTTGTGTGATCGGGGCCTGAACATGCAGGAGGGTGAAAGGAGGGCAAGAAATAGAGTGAATTGGAGTCATGTGGTATACAGGGGTTGACGTGCTGTCAGTGGATTGAAGCAAGGCATGTGAAGCGTCTGGGGTAAACCATGGAAAGCTGTGTAGGTATGTATATTTGCGTGTGTGGACGTGTGTATGTACATGTGTATGGGGGGGGGGGGGGGGGTTGGGCCATTTCTTTCGTCTGTTTCCTTGCGCTACCTCGCAAACGCGGGAGACAGCGACAAAGTATAAAAAAAAAAAAAAAAAAAAAAAAAAAAAAAAAAAATATATATATATATATATATATTATAGTTATGTATTATACTTTGTCGCTGTCTCCCGCGTTAGCGAAGCAGCGCAAGGAGACAGACGAACGAATGGCCCAACCCACCCACATACACATGTATATACATACACGTCCACACACGCTCATATACAGTACCTATACATTTCAACGTATACATGTATATACATACACAGACATGTACATCTATACACATGTACATAATTCATACTTGCTGCCTTTATTCATTCTCGTCGCCACCCCGCCACACATGAAATATATATATATATATATATATATATATATATATATATATATATATATATATATATATATATATATATATATATAAAGGAACCATGGTACGGATGGTTACAAACAAAAAACGCTTTAGCTGTCGCCCCTCCACTGTAACTACCTGCTCCCGCTTTATTACCGTGGAGAATGTTTGTCCTTTAGGCTCGTTGCCGAGAGAGAGAGAGAGAGAGAGAGAGAGAGAGAGAGAGAGAGAGAGAGAGAGAGAGAGAGAGATAGTAGCTGTGGTAGCTTGAGACGGTGGTGCCTTAGAGACGTAATTTACGTATGCTTTGGGGAGGGGAGGGGGTGATGGTAGGTGTGTGATGCTTTCGTACGAGTTACGTGTAAGGCGTACGCTGAAATGCTGCATGGTGTAGGGTAATACATGGTCTGTCGTGTTGACGACTTAAGACTCAAAAATTACGGGTAAAAAAGATATTTTTGGCGGAAGGGGAACGTAACCGTAATGTCAAAAAGGACTCGAAATACCATTATCTAATAGGCTTGTGTCCTTAGTTCTCCTCCAGCGGGCTTGCCGCTGTGATGCTCCAACCTTCAGGAATAGCAGACGTCAGAAAAATGAAATACGTTACGCTGAATTTGGTTCCTTTGTTGACCAGACCATTGCTCGCCGGGAACAGCCTAGGACGCGTCTTCGCTCAGTAGTCCCCCTGTGGCTGTCGGTCGTTGTTTTATCAACGTGGAATTTGTGTGTGAATAGGCTCTTGGCCTCATTCAACTCCTCCCCGCGCCATTTCTTTGTCCTCATCGTATTCGTATGGGCTTTTATAGCGTGTGCTGAATGCTGTTGGGTTTCACTGCGCACCCTACCTGCCACACACACACACACACACACACACACACACTTTCAAGGCCGACCCTTGGCTCTTTGTTTCTACTTCCCACCACTTCAGTTTTTTTTGCAGGCTTGCCTGTCGTAGAATGATTTGTCAGCGTGTTTTGCATTCCCTGGGTGTAATTGCCCTTTTGTTGACAGAGTCGTCCAATGGTCGTTGATTCTGTCAGATGGCGTTTTTGCGATGCGAATGCATGGAAAGTTCATGAAGTTAGGCCTGTGTTGGCGAGGTATGGTAGAGTGTTAGGATACGGGTATGGGAATATCCTTAGTTCTTAGTGTCTTGGTGCATATACAAGAGTATATATTGAGTTGTTTGGATAGATTGGAAAATTCCTTCCTTTAGGTAGGCATGTTGGTGTGTTAAGGATATGGCAATAGTCTGCTGTTAGGTAGATGAGTTGGGTGTACTGGAACATATGTAGATCCTGCTGTTGGCCAGTTCACTGAGTAGTGTGTACGCACAGACACACTGTGTTGTTTACATGTGGCCTCTAATTGTAGATAGGGATGTAGTCTGATGTTGGCGAGATACGGTGGACGTTGTATGAATATGGAATTAGCCGATCGCATGTTAGATACAGTGGCTAGTTAGGGATATGGATATTGCTAGTGGGATACGGCGTGTCTACTGGTAATGTGCCCAAGTTTGTTGTCACTTTATGATGCACGACAGTTTAGACGTTGTGAGCAATGTGTGAGTCTACTTGGTTATCTCACATCTGTGTAAAGAACTTGTCGGTGCATTTGTGTAGCAGACGCAAATCACGTTACTAGCGTAGCCCATCCTGTTGGCAGATTTTGGACATCGTAATTATGGTACACTGAGTAATTCATTAAGGACAGAAGTACTACTACTACCCGGTACAGTTTCCTTGTGCCTTTTTGTTAAGTGAATTTAACGATTTTGTCCCATATAGTTAGTTGCAGTTGTTAAGGTTCCTACATTTTTTTTTTATGATTTGCGAAGACATCGTCAAATTCGAAATCTTTGGAGACCTAACCGTGTTCATGTCTTAAGTATTTTCGGGATGATGATAGAGTAAGACAGTTTTCTTTCTGAAGTCTGCTAATAGTGTCTCATTTCTTAATATTTTACTAGGTTAATTTAAAAAAAGAATTTTTGTAGTACGTGTATAACTAATTTAGCAAAGATTTTTATTGGAAAGAGCCATCTGTTGCACATGCCTGGCCCTAAGCGACGCATGCGCACTTTCAGGAATTCGAATCATGTCGCGGAGAGATGTGCTGGTCAGTGTCCGGGTTGCTCGTTCAGCATTTTCCATTTATCAGCATTCGCCAGTGATCCGGATCGGCGGTGTTGGATACTTCTCGTATCAATACCTAGATTAGCAGGCAGAGCAGAGAGCTCAGTACGTTCTTCTAGCGTATCATTAATGAGAATGAATCGTGATTAATGAACGCTGTTGATTTACCGTGAGTGTATTAATTAGTGATTTTTTTTCTCCTTGGGATCACACCATGAATTGTCTCAGCGTTAGATTTTCAAATTTTGTTCAAACGATTTGCTTTCGAGGTGGTGCGCGCCAATGATAAGACCGTTGTTGACAAGGATACCATGTTTGTTTTTTGAGCTGGCTCTTTCAAAAGGGAGACGGGCGAAGCCTGCCTGAGTTGGTCGTTAGGTATGGTTGTTTGGTATGTCTGTATTAAACTCACTTTTTCCCTCCCTGTACTTCAAAGGCCTCTCTACTTCCTTTGATAGTCGTGAATTAATGGACTCATCATCCAGTTAATGAATAGTTTTTGCTGTCATCGAGACTCCTGCTTTTTCTTTGACGGGAAGTTGGAAGGAAATTGATTTTTTTTTCTCGTAGATGTAAAGACTCTTGCTAGACTCAGATGATCTAGTTAAGATTAAAACTCCTTTTCTGTCGTGTCAAATTAGACTTTTTTTTTTTGTCTCTGTAATCGCGTAAGCTTTTCTCCTACAGGTTAACTTAATCTTCTTAGATAAAGTGGCTCGAGGAGTATGAGTTACGGGTCGACCTGTCCCTTATGTGGTACTAGCTAGGGTGTAGCTGCCATCAGCGTTAGGCAAACCTGTGTGCAGCGAATCCTGGTGGTGTTTGAGACGATCTGTTAACGCTCCCACTTCATGTTACAGTTTACGTTAGTTTGGGGTGAGGGGTAGGTTATTTCGGCCTCCACAGATCAAAACACGCCCCAGGAATATGATAACGTTGTCATGCAGAACCACACACACATTGGTCCCATGGCCCCCACTCATCATCGCCTTGTAGAGACAGATAACTCAGTGGCCCATTATCGGGTAATTGCTTTTAAGATAACATTACTTACAAAGACGATATTTTCGATGTGATAGGCGTGTAATACTGATTAGAATATGTTGTTAGTGAAAGTAGAGACAGTATGTCTGCATATATTTTGTGTGTGAAAAAGACAAAATGTATTGAAACTCAGTAGTCTGATTGCTGGGTAATATTTTAGAAAAATTGTGTAGTCTTATATCTCGACATATTTAAGGAAATTTGGTCGGCTTATCTCTTGCCTGAGAGGACGAATCTGGTGTATGAAAAGGTGTTTAACAACGTGCACCTCCCATAACCAACTTAAGTTATTCTTTCAGTTTTATCTCCAGTGCAAGAGTGGAGAGAGCCATAGAGCAAGTCTTCCAAGTACCAACCTACCCCTACCTGTGTCCCTGTCCGAACAAATTGTAAACAAGATCATAATATTCGCTTATATAAGCTACGTAAAATCAGAATGAGTTATATTTGATTAGAAAATATATGTATGTACAATAACCTATGAATAGTCTTGATTTGTAGGGCAGAAAGCGAAAGCTAAATTGCTGCCCAGCAGCGTCTGATGATTGGGCAGAAATAACGCATATCTTAAGTGACGAGCTCAGTGGTCGCATACTACAGTATGTAGCTTTCACAAGATTGTAAGAGGATGAGAACTTACGGTAAAGCTGCTTCTGTTCAAGTGTGAACCGCAGTTGCCTGATGAGTGACCGTAGACGTTTCCACCAGGTTGATTCAAACTTTCCATCTGGAGGGGGATGATGCGCTTGCGCAGACACAATGATAACTTTTTTTTTTCTAAAGATGTTACGGTTGCCAGACGTTCGTATTGTCATCGCTTAATTAAGAGACATGATAGTATATAATCTTTTATGGAACTAATGGCGTCAAAATAGATGATTTGTGGTAACTGTTTAGTTGGTTGTGAGGCATGGTTCGAAGTGAAGGATTAACTCCATAAAATCACGGATCTCATGAATTCTGAAACGCATTTGCTTTACCAACCAGAGTGGCCCACGTATGACGGGGGACCTATTGGTTCCCAACGCTGAGTAAGAATGGAAGAAAAATAGTATACTTGGATGTACGTCATGCTAAGACCAGGTATGGGCATTAAAAAAAAAAAAAATACTTGTAAATACTTTGAAAAGTGACTGGAAAACGTAGGTTTGTGCTGTAGCCTTTCACAAATTGCCAACATGAACTTGAGGTATGGCGTATTACAAGTGCTGATAAGCTTGAGTTTGTGGTGTAGCCATTTCAAGTAGCCAACATTGAGGTATGGTGCGTAACAAGTGCCTGCCAAACTTTAGGGTGTAGAGTGGCCGCTACAATTGGCCGACAAGCTTTGGGTGTGGCTGGGCCATTACAAGATAGGCTCGGTGCGGGCACCCCAAGTGGCTGACAGATTGGATTATTGTGATCTCACGTCTTGTGAAAATCGTGGTAGATACTCTTATATCATTGCATGTGTTGCAGGATCAGTATTGCTGCTGTCCTTGTCCTTGCGTTATCCATGAGAATCTGCGATTTACTGGTCTTCAACGTGAAATCTGACGTCTTAACTACGATTGCTGAAATGTAACGGGAGCTTGAGTGAATCTGTGCTGGAAATGGAAGTTTCTGTCTGTCTTGCGTGTCTGTCTGTAGACACGCCGAGGAAGTTGACTAATTCACGACGATGAATTACAGGCGGAGGAATATTTTCTTTTGTTTCTCTTCCTCGCTGGGTGGGCAATAGCCTCGTACTGAACATTATTCAACCTGTAAGCTAGCAAGAGAAAATCGACCGTAGTCGAGTGAACTGTAAGTGTTATTGAAGATGTTATTCAGAAACCAGGTGCTTATTTTTCCCTCGGGGCTGGCAAACAATTGTTTACCTGCCTTAGGCTGGTGTATGTGCCTACGCAAACACACACCACACACACACACACACGAGTATGAACAAGGTTCATAATGAGGAGGTTAAGAGTCTGGATAACACAAGTGTGGAACTTTCCTCCCGTAACACACAAGTACTAACCACACTGTAGGCATGTGTGCCTCGTCCACTCACTGATACTTTACCCATCTATACACCATCACGCCTAGACTGCTTTACCACCATTCACTTCCCCTCTGCGCACATATATGCTGAACACATTTCAGCATCTCAGTTTACTTTCCCTCTTCACACGTGCTTTTTTTTTTTTATATATATTTATTTAGTTACTCGTAGACTTGGTTTATACGTAAATAGTTTATTATATTATTATTATTATTGTTGTTGTTGTTGTTGTTATCTTTACCCACTGTGACATATTTGTATATTTTTACCCACTGGGTTTGAGTTGACGTGTTGTCATTTTGTAATAGTTTTTTTTTAGAGGCATTTGACCCAACACTTATGGGTCAGGTCAAAAGCTCGGCCATCGTACCCAGGGGTCATCCCATCGTGCTTTTAGATTTAGTTACAGTAACAGAAAAGTATGGATTGAGTGTGTGTGTGTGTGTTTGTGTGTGGGTGTGGAGGGACCCGGGCGGGCAGGGAGCTCTTGCCCTATGTGGCGTGTGGCCGGGTTCTCCTGCCCACCTTAAACTCCACCACCGCAACATCTTGCCCACTGTCCAAATCATGCTTGGTACAACTGTGATGCATTGCAAAATTTGACCCAGAAAGTCTTCCTTATGGGGAAAGAAAAGAAAAGAAAAATTCTTTCACCTTATACAAGAGACATTAAAGTATATAGAGTAATTAGATGTCGCTTCAACTCCACGCGGAGGAGGCAGTCAGGAGTGTGCGTGTTCAGGATCCATTAGTGGAGATAAGGAGCGTATTGTCAAACATGTTGGCCAGCGTCGTATCAGTTTTGTTCACATAAAAGACCTTGAAAGGTTATGAGGAATGAGCTGCCAGCGTGTGGTAGCGAATTAATTAAGAGGTTCTGATGTTCCGAGATTGTCAGGAGGGCTTGTGTAAGGGTCTGGTGGTAGTACGCCAGAGTTGGGATCACTTGCGGTAGGTGTGGGGTGAGGCACCTCCTGCGGTAGCTTGCTGGGCGAGATACCAGCGGTTGCCTGCTGGATGAGGCACCTGCGGTAGCTTTTTGGTTGAGGCATCGACGAGATTTTGCTGGGTGAGGCGCTTGCGGGATCTTTGCTGGGTGATGTACCTGCGGTATCGTGTTGGATGAGGCACGTACGGTATCTTGTTGGATGAGGCACGTACGGTATATTGTTGGATGAGGCACCTACGATATCTTGTTGGATGAGGCACCTACGGGATCTTGTTGGATGAGGCACATACGGTATCTTGTTGGATGAGGCACGTACGGTATCTTGTTGGATGAGGCACCTGTGGGATCTTGTTGGATGAGGCACCTGCTTGCATTTTGCTAGGTGAGACACTAGCGGTTGCCTTGTGGGTGAGACACCTACGTTAGCCTGCTAGGGGAAGCAAACTGTCGAAAACTCTTTGACTCCCTAACATACCAAGTGTCAGCTGTACTCCGCACCTGATGGATACCTGAATATTATATTGCTTAGTGCCCTAAAAGCTGTAACCTTAAAACTAGTGACCTCCCTCAGCAGGACGATACGGTCCTTGGATATGATCGCCTGGCTTTTGACCTGTCATACAAGGACGAAGGTCGCGCCATCGTACTTAAAAAGATTCCACCCGTTGTGTTCAAAGGTCGTACCCTCGTGTTGAGGGGTTTCGAGCCGTGGTCCCCGTGTCATTGCATGTCTTGCGGGTGTCGGCCAGTGTTGGAGTAATATTGCTGCGCAGATCTCTTCGTGGTTGGCGTAGAGGCGTGGCTGGTTCGATGCACGATGCTGCCCTAGAGGTGCTAGGCTTGGCCTGGATATTATTGCTGGGAGTGTGGAGCTTGTCTGTTATCATAATAAGACCATGATTAAGAATTCTCATGAACTAGATCGTCCTGTGTGTGTGTGTGTGTGTGTTAGAAAGTGGATTAATTTTTTTCCTTTTTTTTTAATGGGGTGTTTATAGTGGTGGACCGAAATAAAACTGACGGATGGCGTGGTCTTTGGTCGCTAGGGATTGCTGTCAGGCTGAGTAAGGCACCCACCTGTATACGGCCGGGACCATCACCCGAGTAAGCTGAGCGATGTCGGCCCCTGGCCAAGTATGAGGAGGCGGTCAGGATAGCGTCATATGTGCCTGGGTTGATACGTGAGACTAGGTTTGTACGCTGGAGGAATGTTCCCTGGTGCCTGTTTGCTTGTGCTTGTGGCGATCTAAGCTGACGCACACGATACAGTACTTGTTTGAGCTTAGGGCTAACACGCTGATGCCTAGGTTAGTGTTTTTTCTTGTTTTGTGATTGTGAGTGGAATAGATGTTGGTGTCTGTGTAAATGTATGCAAGTACCGACGAATGTCTGTGTAATAAAGTTACAGCGTTTGGTTATTCGCGAAAATGTTAATTCCAGTTTGTGTGTGTATCTTCTTCAAGTGATGTGTTGTTGTCTGTCACAGAACGTAGCATCTCCTAACGTAGGGTTGTTACACGTCTCCCGCTGTGGAATGGTAGCGCCTCTTAGACCTGCTGAGCGAGTCATGTTGTCTCGGTCTCACGTTCGTGTCTTATACCGTGCTTGCCAAGAACAAAAAGCAAACAAAGCGCTTGAGGATTTTCGTGCTTTTCGGTGAAGCTGATCGTTCTGGCCGTTGTAGTCATGGCGAATATGTAGCAATGCTCCGCTAAGTCTTTTGACTTGCCTTCGGTTAACTTATTGAGCACGACGGGACGATCCAAGAGCACGTGGGTGTGACCCTTGAACACGGACGGTGTTGACCCTTTTTGAGCACGTCGGTGGGACGATTTGAACACGTCAGTGCGATCGGTGGGCGCGTCGGTGCGATCCTTGGGCATGACGCGTGCGACAGTGGGTACGATAGCTTGCTCGACTCGGAGGTGCGGTTCAGGCTCGATCCTCATACCCAGGGATCGTACCGTCGTGCTCAAGGGGTGAAATAATCACCTGCATTTGTCCTTAGTTTTGGACGACGCCAACTTATACAAACTCCACAGCAGTATTCCCATTGGTTAGAATTTACACCAATAAGGAGGCCCGGCTTGTGTGAGAGGCGCGCTGTGATTGGACGGACGGGAGGCAGGCATGCATGTACCCTCGTTCGTTTTTCCTGATTCTTACTGAGAACGATTCTCATTTATGTTTTTAATCAGTATACCCGTATTTATTTCTCCTCTGCTTATATAAAGGTTTGTCTTCGTTAGATTGTAAGAAAATGTTTGTCAAAAGGTATTCCATCCTCACGCTTTCTCCGCTTTCCCGCGCGCATATAACCAACCTTGAGTTAAATTTGATAATTTCATTAAATATATCTTTTATTTTCTCTTACGCATTGTGATAGTTAACATACCAACTCTCTCTTGCAGGTAAGGTCACGGTGTGGGAGGTGGCTGCGCTCACCAGGTCAGTGTTGCAAGGGGATGGAAATTTGCCTCGTACTGGATAATGAAGCCGGAGTTGAAATCATTGTTTACATTCGGTGAGGGGGAAAAATGAAATCAGGCGAGACTCCACATGACGGCAGTGCTCGGCTCTCCCGTTGCTGACGTTAGCTCTCGAGATTGATGATATGGCTTCAGAGGAATAATGGTGGTGATAATTTTCCCCCCCCCCCCCCATTGTTGTATACACTGGGGAATCTAAGGTTGTGTAAGATGTTTGTTTTCGGTGGATGTCAAGAATATGTATGTGTGTGTGTGTGTGTGTGTGTGTGTGTGTGTGTGTGTGTGTATAGCGTGCCTGATTACTATTGTTGATTACTGTTTATGTGTTAGGTAGAGAGTTTAACCCACGTGTTGCCTCGTCTCTTAACCTTATATATATATATATATATATATATATATATATATATATATATATATATATATATATATATATATTAGTCGCTGTCTCCCGCGTAGCGAGGTAGCGCAAGGAAACAGACGAAAGAATGGCCCAACCAACCCACATACACTTGTATATACATAAACACCCACACTCGCACATATACGTACCTATACATTTCAACGTATACATACGCAGACATACATATATACACATGTATATATTCATACTTGCTGCCTTTATCCATTTCTGTCTCCACCCCGCCACTTATGAAAGGGCACCCCCCCCCCCTTCTCCGCACGCATGCGCGCGAGGTAGTGCCAGGAAAAGACAACAAAGGCCACATTCGTTCACACTGTCTGTAGCTGTCATGTATAATGCACCGAAACCACAGCTCCCTTTACACATCCAGGCCTTGCAAAACTTTCCATGGTTTACCCCAGACGCTTCACATGCTCTGGTTCAATCCACTGACAGCGCGTCGACCCCGGTATACCACATCGTTCCAATTCACTCATATATATATATATATATATATATATATATATATATATATATATATATATATATATATATATATATATATATATATGCCTTGTCTTTATGTGTGCTTCGGTATGCCCGTGTACATGTGTGTGCGTGTGTATATTTCAACTTAGGTATTCGTTTATTGGTACGTGTAAGGATGAATGTATTAACATAATTTCCTGTTTGTACAGTACGGGGAAGGAATGCCTCACTCGTGGGGCTCACCACGTCTTAAACGTTCTCCTGTTGTCGCACAAGATTTTAATGCATACTGTCATCATTCTTCAGTTCCATTACTTATCCCACTCGTCCACAACCCCCTGTACAATAAATGCATTTCTTTATTTTCTTACTTAAGAAAAGTTTTATGTTCTTGTCGTGGTCTCGGATTATTCTTTCTTTAAATCTCTCGAAGAAATGTTCCCCGTTGACATCCGTCCGGTTGCAAAGAACTTAATTGCTGTGATCCAGCCACCCTTTACTGTTATCTCTTCCATGGTGGATAGATTTATGGCCTCTAACCTGTCACTGTAGTTTAGCTCTTTTAATTCTCGTGCCAACTTGGTCCCCTTCTTCCTGACTTTCTCTACTAGTTCTATTAAATGTGGTGGCGTTACTTGAGAAGCGTGTTTTATTTATGGCCTAATAATTGTACTTCATGAACAGGTTGCCAAATATTTCGTTAATTTTTGTCATTAAATGCGATTCTGGTATTCATTCGGTAGCAGACATTTTATCTTATGTGATGCTCCTGCTATCATTTTTTTCACGTCCATGTGCCTCTAACGGTAAGATTCCTGTAGCATATTATCTTTTTGCTTGATAATATACATGATGAGTCCTTTATTTCTTTCTTTCTTTCTATCTTTCTTTCTTCCTTCCTTCCTTTCTATCCCATCCTCATTATCTGCCGTTGACCGTGGTCGAATTCTCTCCGCCATTGAGTAGACCAGCTTCTGGAACTGGTCGAGGTCCCTGTGTACGTCGATACAGTTCCTATCGCTCACTATCTCATGACCATGACATCATCCCCGGACATATTCCTGTATGAGTTCAGTCACCTCTTACAGGTCATGTGCATGGATGAAGGAGAGGAGTGATCCAATGGCTAAGAGCTCCGTGGTACACCACAGGCCACCTCATCCCATATAGAGATTGGTCCTCTGACGTGTGTGTGTTGTGTGTGTGTGTGTGTGTGTGTGTGTGTGTGTGTGTGTGTTGCGGGGAGAGTGTCTTACTCTCGGGTTGTCCTGTCTCTTGATTACTTGTGGACCATGTCTTTGCTTATTCTGTGTTTGTATTTACACACACACACACACACACACTAGCCAAATCCAGGTACTCGCTAATCGACCAGCCCCGAGGGAATGATGAACGGCTGGGTTGGATGTGGGCCGACTGCCTGGCCCAGGATTCAAACCCGTGCCGATTCATAGTGCTGCTACTATGAAGTTCGTGGTGTGTGTGTGTGTGTGTGTGTGTGTGTGTGTGTGTGTGTGTGTCACCTTGTGGCTGGCCGGCCTTGAGGAAGGGGTCATGTTGTTGGCTGGTCAGTGGTCTCTTGTGTACTGGTGAAGACCCCCCTGTCGTGGTCCGGAGACTCACCAGGCCCTGCAGCCAGGGGGACTCAACACCCACATCAGGGTGAAGACGTAGCCAAGAGACCCACTGGGAGGACCTGCGTCCAGTGGGACTCATCCCCTCCCCACAGAGTTTGGGCCAAGTATCACAAGTGGGACTCGCTGCTGTGTAGTAGTGTACGTGCCGTGTGAGGGGGACGCCCTCTTGTAGTGTACGTGCCGTGTGAGGGACTGCCTCTTGCCGTCGCTCAGCGGTGTGAGATATTACGTCCATTGTCCGTGAATAATAAACTGCCGACCACATAGGTTCACTCAGTCGCACCTTCGGATTTTATGTGAAAAACAAAAATATGTAATTAGTTATTTTTCTTCGTACTTTGACCATGAGTTTTATGGTGTATGTCGGCTTGAAGAGTTCAGTTGAGGAGGTGATTACCATCATGAAAGGGGAGGGGATAAGACAAGAGTTTGGGCCTTTTTTTGGGCATTTTTTTTTTTTTGTTTCGATAGTGTTTACGATGGGTAAGGATATTGGGTGATTATCTGTGATTAGGGGTCGCGTGGGGTTCGAGTGGAACGTACCCATATCATATGCAAATTAGGTCTCATTCTCTCTCTCTCTCTCTCTCTCTCTCTCTCTCTCTCTCTCTCTCTCTCTCTCTCTCTCTCTCTCTCTCTCTCTCTCTCTCTCTCTCTCCCAGGACAGCTGGCTGGCCCAGCCGGCGCTGACTCCCTGATGGGCCCCAGTTGGCGCGCGGGGGAGACAGTGACCTTCGCTTTATAACTTGATTCTCCCCTCCACCCTCATCCCCTCCCCTCATGGTCTGGTTATGACCAGTGTCTTGTGGACGTCACCACCAGGGGCCAGTCACAACCTCCCCTCCTGGTCACGTCCGTGTCGCTTGTAACGTTCACCCCAGCCGGTCGAAGTCTTTCTCCGCCTCTGCTGCAATAACACCAGGCGTGACTGAACCTCAGCGTGGTGAGGTAAAGGTAGGTATGTGATGACCTTAAAATGATCATTATCTCTGGAAATGATGACATTTATCGGTGTGGCTGTGTGTCGCTGCCGTCAGCTGATATGACCCTGATAGGTCAGGTCAAAGGTATCCTCCCCTCTCGTTTTTTTTTTTTTTTAATTTTCCAAAAGAAGAAACAGAGTGGGGCCAGGTGGGGATATTCCAAAAAAGGCCCAGTCCTCTGTTCTTAACGCTACCTCGCAAACGCGGGAAATGGCGAATAGTTTAAAAGAAAGAATATATATATGTATATATATATATATATATATATATATATATATATATATATATATATATATATATATAGGGTGTGTGGATCAGGTGTTTGCTTTGAAGAATGTATGTGAGAAATACTTAGAAAAGCAAATGGATTTGTATGTAGCATTTATGGATCTGGAGAAGGCATATGATAGAGTTGATAGAGATGCTCTGTGGAAGGTATTAAGAATATATGGTGTGGGAGGCAAGTTGTTAGAAGCAGTGAAAAGTTTTTATCGAGGATGTAAGGCATGTGTACGTGTAGGAAGAGAGGAAAGTGATTGGTTCTCAGTGAATGTAGGTTTGCGGCAGGGGTGTGTGATGTCTCCATGGTTGTTTAATTTGTTTATGGATGGGGTTGTTAGGGAGGTAAATGCAAGAGTCCTGGAAAGAGGGGCAAGTATGAAGTCTGTTGGGGATGAGAGAGCTTGGGAAGTGAGTCAGTTGTTGTTCGCTGATGATACAGCGCTGGTGGCTGATTCATGTGAGAAACTGCAGAAGCTGGTGACGGAGTTTGGTAAAGTGTGTGGAAGAAGAAAGTTAAGAGTAAATGTGAATAAGAGCAAGGTTATTAGGTACAGTAGGGGTGAGGGTCAAGTTAATTGGGAGGTGAGTTTGAATGGAGAAAAACTGGAGGAAGTGAAGTGTTTTAGATATCTGGGAGTGGATCTGTCAGCGGATGGAACCATGGAAGCGGAAGTGGATCATAGGGTGGGGGAGGGGGCGAAAATTTTGGGAGCCTTGAAAAATGTGTGGAAGTCGAGAACATTATCTCGGAAAGCAAAAATGGGTATGTTTGAAGGAATAGTGGTTCCAACAATGTTGTATGGTTGCGAGGCGTGGGCTATGGATAGAGATGTGCGCAGGAGGATGGATGTGCTGGAAATGAGATGTTTGAGGACAATGTGTGGTGTGAGGTGGTTTGATCGAGTAAGTAACGTAAGGGTAAGAGAGATGTGTGGAAATAAAAAGAGCGTGGTTGAGAGAGCAGAAGAGGGTGTTTTGAAATGGTTTGGGCACATGGAGAGAATGAGTGAGGAAAGATTGACCAAGAGGATATATGTGTCGGAGGTGGAGGGAACGAGGAGAAGAGGGAGACCAAATTGGAGGTGGAAAGATGGAGTGAAAAAGATTTTGTGTGATCGGGGCCTGAACATGCAGGAGGGTGAAAGGAGGGCAAGGAATAGAGTGAATTGGAGCGATGTGGTATACAGGGGTTGACGTGCTGTCAGTGGATTGAATCAAGGCATGTGAAGCGTCTGGGGTAAACCATGGAAAGCTGTGTAGGTATGTATATTTGCGTGTGTGGACGTGTGTATGTACATGTGTATGGGGGGGGGGGGGGTTGGGCCATTTCTTTCGTCTGTTTCCTTGCGCTACCTCGCAAACGCGGGAGACAGCGACAAAGTATAAAAAAAAAAAAAAAAAAAAAAAAAAATATATATATATATATATATATATATATATATATATATATATATATATATATATATATAATAATAATAATAATAATAATAATAATGATAATTTTTTTATTTTTTTTATGTCTAACAGTCGAATTCATTTGACTCACCGTCGTGGTGAGGAAGTTAGCCAGTCACTGATCACACCCTCCACGTTTCAGGCGGAGGAGGGAAGAAGTGGTGGTGTGTGTGTGGTTGAGGTGGCGGTGCTCGTCCTATGTATCCGACTCAGTTCATCATTGCAGCGTTCGTCTCGGGTGTCCTCTCCCCCTGAGTGTCTTCGGCACACACACCCCCATTCTCTTGGTCCCGTCTTTTTTCGCCTCTCAGTGCCCCGGTCAACGTCTCTCTTCGTTGTGACACTCAGCCTCCTCCTCGTTCTGTTCAGCCTGCGCCTCATAACTGGCTGGTCGCCCTCAGGAGTTCTTTCAGTCGCGGTATTTTTAAGTCCTCATCTGCCATTCATTCACTCACTGTACCCTGAGTCTCCAGCATTTTACTGGCTTCCTTATTCTATCTGCCGGCCAGTTTTTTTTTTTTTTCCCGCGTATTCCCGGGTCTTTATGATGTGTTTCCCCCTCAGGCTCTCGTCATATTATTCCAGCCCCGGTTTCCAGCATTTTTCCAGGCCCTCGTCTCCAGCATTCTTCTTTCCTTCGACTGGAAGCCTTCCTCCAGCCTTTGTCTCCAGGATTCTTCCAGCATTCGTCCAGCCTTGGTCTCCACTGTTCATCCACCCTTGGACTCCAACATTCTTCCAGCCTACGTTTTCCAGCATTCATCCGGCCTTTAGTTTCCAGCATCCTTCCTGCCTTCGATTCCAGGCCTCCCCATCACCAAGCTCCTTTATTTTTTTTTTCTTTCTTTTAACAATCGTCTTTTCTCAGCTTTTTGTCTCACGGCAGCGTTCGACCGGCCACAAGGCCCTCGCAGGAGTTCGGACAAGGCTGGGTATTCACAGTATAAGGAGAGAGAGAGAGAGAGAGAGAGAGAGAGAGAGAGAGAGAGAGAGAGAGAGAGAGAGAGTTTTGAGTTGTCTCTCTGGATCCTCTGGAGCTGTGAGACGTCACCCACTGGTAGGGGGAAACGGTATGATGGTGGCCCCTCGCCGGTCTCTGGTCGCGGTAGCTGTAGCTTGACGATGATGTTATACTAGTAGCAATGGGAGTGTGGCTGGCCGATGGTAGTAGTTCTGGTGGTGACGGGAGGGTAGTTAGCGTGGCTGATGTAGTGGCAAGTTATGGCGGGGGCGTGGGCGCTGGCTGGAGGTGTGGGAGTTATGGTTGGTGATTGTGACCAGTGTTGGCTGTGTTAAGTAGTGGTAATAACAGTGTCTAATGATGGCTGTCGGTCGTGGTGGTGAGTGTGGCACAGACGGGGTTAAAGCTGTTACGCCCTAAGTGTTGACATTTATGGAGGCGTAAGGGTAGCATGGTTGATGATGATGGTTATGATGGTGTCTGTGATGGTGAGGCGAAGCCGTGTGTGTGTGTCTAGCGTTGTCAGTCATGACGGCTGTGTCAGGGGTGATGGGGGCGTTGATGAGAGATGGAGATGGGTGATGGGTGTCATGTAATGACCCATGTGCTCTGTGACGGCACGCCGGTGATAGTGACTAGGGTAATGGTGACCTTAATGACAGTAGGTCGTGGTAGGTACGTTGTCAGATGGTGGAATAAATGGGTGGCACGAGTGTTGGCAAGTAACATCAACCCCGGTGTTGGCAGAGTATTGTTGGCCCGCCCGGGGGTCGCTGACGTCCCCGTATCTAAGCCTTTAAAGGATTTAAGCGATGTTTTGACGAGTCGGTGATTCTATTGACCTCCTGTGCACGGCCTTACAGCCTCTTGGGGGGATGGCTGGGGGATCGATGATGGCCAAGAGGCCTTCGAGCTGATCCTTCAAACCCAGACCAGCATTCCCAAGAGCCGTACCGTCGTGCCCAAGGGTCGTACCCAAAACGCCTAGTATTATTATCGTCGTGCCCAAGGGTCGTACCCAAAACGCCTAGTATTCTTATCGTCGTGCCCAAGGGTCGTACCCATAACGCCAAGTATTGTTATCGTCGTGCCCAAGGGTCGTACCCAAAACGCCTAGTATTCTTATCGTCTTGCCCAAGGGTCGTACCCAAAACGCCTAGTATTCTTATCGTCTTGCCCAAGGGTCGTACCCAAAACGCCTAGTATTCTTATCGTCTTGCCCAAGGTTCGTACCAAAAGGCCTAGTATTCTTATCGCCTTGCCCAAGGGTCGTACCGTAGCGCCCACCAATATTCCTACCTCCATGCTTAAGATACGTGTGCTTAAAGATTTCGTTGTACCATCAAGCTATCTTGTTCATCCATCTGTGGTCGTTCGTATTCTACGCCCTGCCGTCGCAGCGACCTTGCCTCCGTCGTTGTATAAGGACGCTTATCTCCCGCCACGAAACGACCTTGTGTAACGTGATGATTATACCCTGACCGTGTTTCGTGCTCTGTCTTGGGATGGCCTGATGATATGGGATGGTCCCCTCCTCCTCCTCCTCTCCTCCTCCTCCGCCTCCTCCTCGCTGTTAAGTCCGTCCGTCTTTGCCCTGTTGGCTTAAATTATTAATTATATGCCGTCTCGTCTTTAGGAGAGTGTCTCTATCTCTCTCTCTGGCTTGTGAGCTGGTGTGGGACTCGATGTTTGTCTTCTAGACCCGGTTCGGTCTCGTTAGGAGTGATGCTTGGGGTTGTGGATCGGTGCTGTATCGTTGGGAGTGAGGCTTCGGGTTGTGGACCGGTACTGTGTCGTTGGGAGTGAGGCTTCGGGTTGTGGACCGGTACTGTATCGTTGGGAGTGAGGCTTCGGGTTGTGGACCGGCGCTGTATCGTTGAGAGTGAGGCTTCGTGTTGTGGACCGGTACAGTATCGTTGGGACTGAAGCTTTGGCTTGTGAACCGGTACTGTATCATTATTGAGTGATGCTTTTGGCTGTTGAAAGTGTGACGAACCAGATTGTTCTTATATTAGTTTGCAGTTTCTCGCTTTAGCGAGGTAACGTCAGGAATAGACGAAGAAAAGGCTTCGTTCGCTCTCATCCATTCTCAACCCTGTCCACAACCGGGTTCCACAGATTTTTCATCTCTCTCTCTCTCTCTCTCTCTCTCTCTCTCTCTCTCTCTCTCTCTCTCTCTCTCTCCATTTCATTACTCTCTCGATCAAACCACCTCACACCTCGTGCTGTTCTCGAACATTTCATTTCCAACACATCCTCCCTCCTCCTCCTCCGCACATCTTCTTCTACAGCCCTTGCATATATATATATATATATATATATATATATATATATATATATATATATATATATATATATATAAGCAAGACTAGTAACAGGTGGTGCCTGTGAGACTATACATATTGCTACCAGATGTGTATAGTAGTTTGATGGTCACCATCTTTTTCGACTCCCCATAGTAAAAGAGAATTTTAAGTGCTTCATAGAGCACATAACATAGAGAAATAAACCTAGACATAACATCAGATTAAACCCAATTATTACATAGAATTGAACCCGGTTATGACACAGACTTGACGCTCGGATTCATGATAACCGCGTTTAAGAGGGAAGACTTGGCGTCAGGTCTTTGGTCTTTTTCGTGAACCTCTCCTCCTGGAGGTTTGCAACCCAGCCGAGCCACCGCGCCCCTTCAAGACTCTCCGGCTGACCTCCTTTCCAAACTTGAGCCATTCTGAGATTATCGTAACCCATCTGGCCCTCCAGGAAGTCTGGGTTATGGTTTGTGGACCACGGATGCCTGACGGGGGCTTGTGGTTGTGGCTTGTGGGCCAGGGATGCCTGACGGGGGCTTGTGGTTGTGTCTTGTGGACCAGGGATGCCTGACGGGGGCTTGTGGTTGTGTCTTGTGGACCAGGGATGCCTGATCAGGCTTGTGGTTGTGGCTTGTGGACCAGGGATGCCTGACGGGGGGCTTGTGGTTGTGGCTTGTGGGCCAGGGGTTCCTGACCAGGCTTGTGGTTGTGGCTCGTAAATACCTTCTTGTACCGTGCGGAGAGGGAGTTCTGTACTCGTGGGGAATACCCCTCAGTGTCGTGTGAACATTCTCTTTTATCATAACGATATTTCAGCACCAGTGTATACTGTCAGCATGCATCACTCAGGTAGAGTCCATTCATCCACTCACTCACACATCATGAAAGTACTTTGTCTCGTCCCTTTGTGCAAGTTTGTTGCTTAATCACACGTTTTGTCGTCTTTTGTGTTTCCAGCTTTTGTGGAAGTGTTGACTTCGTTGGTTACCTTACCCTTCTTTCTAAACCTTCTCTCTTAGCTCTTTGTGCTTCGTGAAGCGTGTTGACCAAACGTAGGAAGCATATTGACCTAACATACGGTATGGGGAGTTAGCTGATGATTTTCTCATCCATTTGCGTGAATGCGATCGTAATATACGTCGTCAGACAGTTGAAGTCTTGTCATTATCTCCTGGTTTAGTATTAGGGAGAGACGTCTTCACTCGTGGCTTCCCATCTCCTGGAATATCTTTACTATCAGGTAGCTTTTGAATCCTCTGTTCACTGCTAGCATTTACGGTTTCCCCTGTTGTGTGTCTGTGTGTGCAATCCGGCGGTGTGTCTTTCGGTGCCTGTGTGAAATGCGGTGTGTCGTTCGGCGTCTGTGTGAAATGCGGTGTGTCGTTCGGCGTCTGTGTGAAATCCGGAGGTGTGTCATTCAGCGTCTGTTGAAGGGTTAACCCGCAGTGTGTAGATGGTAGTAGTGTCGCTCAGGGTCCGTGTGACAGCCCGGGAGTGTCAGTCAGTGCGTGCGTGACACCGAGAACTGGCACTGGCACCAACATTGGTGTCAGCTGTGATGTAAGTGAGGCCTTCCGCCTCCCTCCCTCCCTCAGGCCATTGTATAACTTCGCCTCAAAAGTAAATGTTGAACAGAAACCGCTCATTCTCTGCGTCCGTGTCCGTGTGTGTGTGTGTGTGTGTGTGTGTGTGTGTGTGTGTTCTTAGTGCCGGATTGGACGTTCTGTTTTTGTGTGCAGCTTCGTGTGGCTTGAGGAAACGATATGATCGCTGAACATCGAGTTCTCTGGCGCCCGGACGTCACCAATGCAGAACTAGACGACCCTTGTCACCCCGGGCACCTCACTGTCCATTATGATAACATCATCTAGACCGTCGACGAAAAGAAGGGAGCAACGGTGTGGTTTTTGTCACAGACTTAGCGAAGGAAGGCCTTTGATCAGTGCGCCCGCAGGAGTGGTCGTTGATAAACTGCTCCCCCCAGGAGTGGTCGCGGATCGGTGCGACCCACAGGAGTGGTCGCTGATCAGTTCCCCTCAGGAGTGGTCGCTAATGATGGTGCCCCCAGGATTGGTCGCTGATCAGTGCGTCCCCCGGGAGTGGTCGCTGATAAGTGCGCCCCCAGGAGTGATCGTTGATAAACTGCGCCGCCATGAGTGGTCACTGATTATCTGCGCCCCCGGGAGTGGTGGCTGATGAAGTGCGCCCGACAGAAGTGGTCGCTGATCATGGTGCGCCCCCAGGAGCGGTCGCTGATAAACTGCTTCCCCCCAGGAGTGGTCGCCGATCATGGTGCGCCCCCAGGAGCGATCGCTGATTAACTGCGCACACACACACTGGAGGTATCTGGGAAGTTAGCACAGTGGATCTACAACTTTCTAACTCAACGCGTCCCGGGGAGTGATAGTTGCCGGTGCAGTTTTTGCTTTTTTTTTCGGGGGAGTGAGGTTCTGCGGTGGGGTGGGGGGATGCAGGCGGGGCGGGGCGGGGCGGGGCGGAAGCTTCGTGTTTACTAACAGTAGTAACACTTTCCTATTTATGGAGGGGGGTGGGGGGGACCTCACTATGCCCCCCTACCCCCTCCCTGCCCCCCCCCCCCCCCCCCCCCCACCACACACACACACACACACACACACACACACACACACACACACACTGATGCTCGGCTTTGAGGGCAAGTCATGCGTGGGTGAGGGACAGTACTGAGGACGCTTGGGTGTTGATGGTGGTGTTTTCTGAACGTGTGTTGTGTCAGGGCAGGGGGTGGAATATAGACGCATGGGTGAGGGGGTTAGTAGGGAGTGTTAGTGTGAGCCTTGTCTGTGGTCGTGGGGCGGTGTTTGGGGCGTGGGTTCTCACCGTGGGTAGGAGGGTCGAGCAGCCCCCAGACACCTTGGCCTCAGCAGGTAGCACAGCCACACCCCTCCTCCTCAGCGGGCAGCAGTTCCACACCCCCTTCTCCTCAGCAGGCAGTAGTGTCGCACCCCTCCGCCTAAGCAGGCAGCAGTGTCACACCCCTTCTCCTCAGCAGGCAGCAGTGCCACATACCTCCGCCCCAGCAGGCAGCAGTGCCACACCCCTCCGCCTAAGCAGGCAGCAGCGCCATACCCCTTCCGCCTCAGCCCGCAGCAGCCGCCCTCACACTATATAAACTCACCAGGAAGTCGTCCACTACACACGCTGGGAGAAGCCTGTGCTCGTAATTGGCCAACTTGTAAGACACAAAGTATGAATGGCGGCGGCTGTGGTGGTGGTGGTGGTCAGGGCGGACGTGCGAGCGCCTGGGGCGACTAGTCAGTCCCCTTGCGGTGGTCTTCCCTTGTTGGTCTTCTGCTACGGTAACGGACCCTGTTGGTCTTCTACTACGGTAACGGACCCTTTTAACATATCACCAGGAGACGGTGAGACGGTACATTTCATTCATGTATTTAAAGCATCTCAAGGTAGCTTTGCTAAGCCGGGCACGTAGAATTAACGGACGATTTATTCATGTAACTGGTGTCAAATGTAAGAAAATGTCGTGTGTGTGTGTGTGTGTGTGTGTGTGTGTGTGTGTTCATTTGATTACCTACCTGTACAATACGGGGAGGGAGATATATCATTTTAGGGCCTTCCATCTTTTTGAGAATTCTTTTACCCACAAGTCGACCTTAGATTTTTAGAGACACTTGCATCCTGCCGGCATTCACAGTTCCCTTGTTTGTCTTCCCACAACATTTGATCACCCCTTGCGTCAAGACAAGTCCTCCTCCCTCACCTTCTCTCCGAGAACCTTCTTGTTATGGCCACCGGTTGGTTACTCTGGTGTTGCATCTCGTAAGAAAAAGAACAACTGTTCACACACTGGACGTGTGTGGGGGTTCAGCTGTTTTAGAAACTTGAGGGCTTTATTAGGGTCGCCACCCCACCCCACCCCATTCTCCTCCATGGTGGCTGGATTTTTTGGTGGGGCCCTGAGCCACGGCGTTGTGGCTCAGTCCTTATAACTCGTACGGACGGACAAGAGGCGCAGCCGAAGGCTTCCATTGATGTTGACGGAGGTGGGAGCCACAGGGGTCTCGGCGTCTCAAGGTTGCGGTAAAGTCCAGCGAAGCTGATAAGGGCATCGAGTTCTGTAGGAAGTCCTCGTCATTGCTTAGCTCCTGGAGGGTCTGCGGGATGTGTGTAACGTCGTGTGAGCCCGGCTAAACGACGGGACTTCCACACACAAGACCGGACATGTGGATGACGACTGTGGGGTATACGTAAGCTCATTGAGAAGATAAGCGGGTATGTTGATCTCGGGGTTAAGGCGACGCACCCGAAGAGTTTATCCGATCAGCGAGGCAGTTTCGATTGCTTAAGAGCTGAGGTGTCGTGGTTAGCGCAGGGGTAAGAACTGTCGTGGTTAGCGCAGAGGTGAGAACTGTCGTGGTTAGCGCAGAGGTAAGAACTGTCGTGGTTAGCGCAGAGGTAAGAATTGTCGTGGTTAGCGCAGAGGTAAGAACTGTCGTGGTTAGCGCAGAGGTAAGAACTGTCGTAGTTAGCGCAGGGGCAGAACACCTGCCTCAATACCTTGGTGAAGTCTTCGGTGGTGTCTTCTATCCCCCTTAACCCAGGCTGATCCCAGGCTGTTGGGCTGGGTCGTTGGTCGACCAAGGTATTGGAAGCTGCAGCCCGTCAGTCAGGTCCCACACAGCAAGCCCCCCCCCCTCACTCCTCATAGAGTTATGCAAGTTAGTGGAGGCAAGTTGTGGGCGCTTCACTCTAAGGCTGCGTAAAACCATACATCGTTGACTAGAGGTGTTTGAGGTTGGGTGGTACACGCCGTGGGTGGGGGGGTTTCTAGAGTTGGCGTCAAAGTTAGAGGCGTATGAGTCTAGGGCGCCCGTGTAAGCCTGTGTGCAGGTAAGATCAATTTATATACTTTATGTGTAGACCAGTTCAAGTAATGCTGCGAATGTATGCGCCCAAGCTAACGACTGTCAACTGTAGGGAGAGAGAGAGAGAGAGAGAGAGAGAGAGAGAGAGAGAGAGAGAGAGAGAGAGAGAGAGATGATCCTTTATCTTATCTTAGTGTTGTTGTGGGCTATCAGTTACACAGACACTTAAATGGTAATCAGACACGGTCAAGCGCTGATAAGAGTTAGTACATTGATATGATGTTTGTGACACACACACACACACACACACACACACACACACACACATACACTCGAGTGTAACGAGAATAAATGCTGTTTGGTGGTTGGAGTCAAGAATGAGCCACAGGCGCGTGGGTAAAGGGGAAGATAGATGGCTTCCGGTTGTTCCTACCTTGTCTGGGTGGTGGGGTGGGGATATTTTCTCTCTCGCACTCCATAATTATTGGTTCTGTGTTCCTGTGTGGAGTACAGACTGCCTCAGACGACTTGGGCGTCGGACGCCTCGTGTGGAGAGCGCAGGGTGGCAACGGGTCACTCCTCCTACAGGAGGACAGATCTCCGCTGACGATGTGTGTCAGGATGGCTGAGTAGCTCTTCCGATTAACGCTTCAGGGGGGCTGGTGGAGGAGTGGACCCTCAGATTAATGGGTCAGGAGGGCTGGTGGCGGAGTGGACCCTCAGATGAACGGGTCAGGAGGGCTGGTGTCGGAGTGGACCCTCAGATGAACGGGTCAGGAGGGCTGGTGGCTGAGTGGACCCTCAGATTAATGGGTCAGGAGGGCTGGTGGCGGTGTGGACCCTCAGATGAACGGGTCAGGAGGGCTGGTGGCGGAGTGGACCCTCAGATTAACGGGTCAGGAGAGCTGGTGGCTGAGTGGACCCTCAGATTAACGGGTCAGGAGAGCTGGTGGCTGAGTGGACCCCTCGGGTTAACGGGTCAGGAGGGCTGGTGGCTGAGTGGACCCTCAGATTAACGCGTCAGGAGGACTAGGGTATACCTAGGACTCCAGATATCCTTCTGAGGAATCCTTGGGTATGTCAAGGGCAGCAGCTTTCACGGCAGAGCCAGGCTGGGTCATGTATGCAGCCCGCTCGATGTCGTACCTGAGCACGGGCCGAGTAATGATGAGGCCGTTCAGGTCTCGGTGGCTTTGGGGAGGGGTTAGGCGATGTGTAGTGGGTTGTATAGCATGGCTGGGCTGGGCAGGGCTCGGGCGACGTGTTGAATGCATCTGGGCAGGGCGTGGGAGAGAGAGGAGCTGCTAGGTAGTGTTCGTAGTATCGAGTCGGTCGGTCGTGGCGCTCGTGGAGTTTTAATGGAGTTGAATCCTCTTTGTTGACCAGGTCATTACACACACACACACACACACACACACACACACACACACACACACACACACACACACATACGCGTGCGCGTGTGTACAGAGTTATAGATGAGTGTGAGGCAGAGTTACCCAGTTGGGCTGAGAGGGCCAGGCCAGATAACCCCCTACCCTTTCCTCCTGTGTATTATATGCTTAGACGCGTACACAAACAACCGTGTGGGTCAGCACACATGCGCATATTTCTTTCTGCCTGAACAAGCATGGCAGCTGGAGGACTCAGCTGTGGTGGCTTGGAATATCGGTGATGCGAGTGTGATGGAAGAGGGAGGTTTGTTTTTCTCCTTTACCCTGGACGTGTGTAACGCCAGTACCATGTCGAGGGTTCCGTGGTTGGTGGGAGGCGGCAGAGCTCTGGCGCTACACACACGGACTGGTCGTGGAATCATTAATGTCCAAGGTGGTCCGGTTAGGTAATGTAGGGTGGGCCATTCTTCTTTTTCCATGCCTGATCGTGTCCAGGTGTTCGAGGTGGACCTGGAGCAAGACTGTAGCTGGTGGCGTTAACTCAGGCCTCATTCCTACCGTCGCCCCTCTACCGTTATTGTGTTCGGTGGCATTACGCGTTTTGGTAAGGTGGTGATGGTGGGGTGGAGGCGGACCTGTGGTGGTGGTGGTGTTCTAGAGGCGGATCAGCGGTGGTGTTCTAGAGGCGGACCATCGGTGGTGCTGCAGAGGCGGACCAGTGGTGGGAGGGGGACAGTGTCATGGCGGCCGTTGGCCCTCGTCGTCAATTCACATAATGTAGGTCACCAGTGCAGTCCTTCCTACCCCGGCCGTCCCGTGGGTTACCCCATCCAGTGAAAGCTGTGGTGCCGGGCGGGGGAGGATGTGCACCCCAAACGCCGTGTTTCCCCCTTACCCTAATTTCGTTTCCTCCCCTCCCTCAGAGCACTCATGTGGGGAGATTGGCCTAATCTCTCTTCCTGGGTCGTGATTCCTTCCGCGCACACCCGCCCCGTGGACGCAGGTGTGTGTGTCTGCCTCCCTATTACCTGTATCGCATGTTCCTTCCGGGGGGGACAGTAATGAAGGGGGGGTCATAGTGTTGGTTATTGGCGAGGAGACGTGTCATGTATACACTCGAGATCTGGACTTCGTAACAAAGACGTTCATTACAGTAATGATGGTGTGTGTTCCTCCTATTTGACTCTTAGGGGAATATATATACATATATATATATATATATATATATATATATATATATATATATATATATATATATATATATATATATTATAATAAGAATATTGAAAATTTATGAAAAATCTTACGTTGACAACCATTAACAGAATTCTTTTTTTTTTCCTCTCTCTTTCTTCATACTGGGCATAAAGTACTGTGTCAAACCCATCAATGGTGATGAATGATTAATTGCATCAGTGGTTGATGACGACTGACTTGTGCACGCAAACCCTGGCAAATTTATTGCGGACCCCATGCTCATCCTGTGAGCGGTAGCGCAAAAGGATTACAGAGATCACGAAGGGTCTTATTAGTCAGACCCCCCCAATGGGTTACGAACCATACTTGGTTGCCCGAAGACCACTAAAGGTACTCAGCATTCAGAAAGAGCTGGATAGTTTCCTTGCACTGGAAGACAGAAGACTTGAAATCAAAGTTACGATGGGACTGGAAACTTCTGGCGCTGCGATCCAGACTGTGATGTACCATGAAGGATGAAGTGCTACTACCAGCCAGGTTTGGCGTGTCCCCCCCACAAGGACGAGCGAGGACGGGTGAGGTAACGCTATTGTTCAAGGTGCAGGCAGACCCAAGGGAAATGGATCTTCCAGACGTCCACTCGAGGGGCCATTTCTCCTGGAAAAAAAGAAAGGAATAAGACCTTCTGTTTAAAAGTAGCTGAACGAGCGAACAACTCCTTATTGAAGGTCGTGGCTGGACTGGAATCGTAGATGAAGCAAGTGGTGAGCTGGGCTCAGAGTGCGCTGGAAAATGATGTAGTTACCCCTGGAATGCGTTACAGTCAGGTGTGTTCCTGGCTTTCAAGGATGCCAGCTCATCACAGGAAGGAGAGCAGAGACATATCCTGGAAGTGGCCAGACGGCAGTGGCCTGGTAAAGGCAGTGCAAGACGCTGGTCCGGTCCGGTCTGGTCCTGGAAGCAATCCATAGACGCTGGTCCGGTCCGGTCTGGTCCTGGAAGCAATCCAGCGCGGCCAAGAGGATCTGGGGAAGGCCTCGGGTGACGTAGGAGTCGTAGCTGCCCTGGTTCCCGTGGCTCCTTGAGTTGGGACGAGCTCCCTCTCGCTTCTCTCCTGCCCCCCCGACGCCCTCCATATCTCTCTCGACGGGAGAGAGAGAGAGAGAGAGAGAGAGAGAGAGAGAGAGAGAGAGAGAGAGAGAGAGAGAGAGAGAGAGAGTTCAACCCTTGGATGATTGTGACAAAGTTGACCTGTTTTCCACGGCTGCCCGATGCAGGACTACAACAAGTGGTGAGTTGTGCCGTGGCTACACGCCATCTCGCACCTGGATGATACGCAGGCGGTGAGGAGGGCGGAGGAGGAGGAAATCCCGGTGTGTCGCCCGCCGTGAACCGCGGCCGGAATGCGGTCCTTCAAGGCGGTGGGTCACCCGGGTTGGTGGTCATTAAATGGCGTCTTGGTACCCTGTGCAGCCTCAGTGGACTCCTCTCTCTCTCTCTCTCTCTCTCTCTCTCTCTCTCTCTCTCTCTCTCTCTCTCTCTCTCTCTCTCTCTCTCTCTCTCTCTCTCTCGTTTCCATCTGGTGACTCTCGAGTGGTTATAAAAGCTGGCGGCATTAAACACGTACCCTTCCGGCTAATTAGGTCTGACCAATTAGGATTTTTATCGCAGATGATGGATATCTGTAGCGATAGCCCTTAATTAGTAGGTTTTGCCCGGTACCTGTGTCGACGGTATGGAGATGTGGTACGAGACGCCCCCGGAGCAATACTGGGCAGCGTGACTGATTAATTGATTAATCGGGAGGCCAAGATCTCTGTACGTATAGTGATTATAAGTAATTTTCCGAATCTCTTCTTTTCATTGAAGAGAGTATACATATCTATGTTTTCCTTTCTTACCACGGGGAAATGAAGCGCGATAAGTTCCCAAGTGCACTTTCGTGTAATGATCACACCATCAGGGGAGATACAAGAAAAAGAAGTATAAACGGTCAATTGATATACAACGAAGAGACGAAGCTCGGACGCCATTTGTTTACGATATGACCACCACACTAGTCCGTGACGATAAAAGTGAAGTGTTAATCGCACTTCAGTTGGAATTATGATAATTTTGTTTATTGAAGCTTTACCGAGGAAATCCGCCTCATCAGGTGGAAGCAACTCTCAAAGTTCCTGATCGCAACACAAACACACAGGCTTGTTTGTAGACCCTGTTACCGCCACGCCATTCCATGCCACTGTGTGTGTGTGTGTGTGTGTGTGTGTGTGTGTGTGTGTGTGTGAAGTCATTTATGTAGCAGATGTGATCCAGTGCACCGACGCGTCACTTGTGTCAAGCCACACCTGCTGTCGACGACGTAACAGTGTCCCGTCTGTTACATGGATGCTTCGGTTCTCAAAGCAAAACCCACCATAGAAGCTCCAGACACAGCCATCAGCCTACCCGAAGCAGCCACAGCCACCTAAGCAGCTCCAGACACAGCCACCACCTTGCCCGAAGCCGCCACAGCCAGGGCCACCTCTCCACAAGCAGTTGAGTGGCTCCCCCCCAACTCAGTTCAGCTGTGTGTACTCGGCGCCCTCACAATGGAGTATTGTAACGCAGGAGGGGGAGTGGAGGTCACAGGCGACCCCAGAAAGTTATCTTTGCATCGGTTCTTTAAATGTACGGGCCGGACTGTCTCCTGGTTTGTGTATAGATTGTCCCCTTGAGATTGAAATGATTGTACTCGACTGCGTCATAGGGGGAAAAAAAGGACTGCCCACTTCACCTGTTAGGTTTTCTAGGCATTGGGAAGTAATTCTGACCACGTCGAGGCAAGTGTTAGTGAGGAAGTACTCTCACTATTTATGTCAGTCCTTATGTGGGTGTTCCCGGACGCCGTAAGTAACTTGGAGGAAGAAAGAGTTGAGGGTGCATGCTAGTAAAGGAGATGCCTGGGGTATCCTGGTAGAGATGCGTGTATACTCGACCCATCCTTGTGTGTACATATGGTAGTTGCACCCTCTTGGGAGCGCTGGCGAGGATCCTACTTTAGTGCTTCGTCCTGCCGATGACGAAGGCACCTAGGATCCCGCTAGGAACTACCAGGACGCGTCATAGCACCACCAAGAGCCACCAGGACCTCGGTAGACCAGGTCCTACACTAAAAGCCGCCATGACCTCTTTGAAAGATCGTCAGGTCACACCGAAAACCACAAGGGGCCCGTCAAGTCAGACAGGTCACGCAGAAAACCCACAAAGGGCCCCCCCGTCAGGTCAGACAGGTCACGCAGAAAACCCACAAAGGGCCCCCCCCGTCAGGTCAGACAGGTCACGCCGAAATCAACCAGGACGTGTTAGAATATTACCAGGAGTCACCAAGGTCTCCACCACGAGCCAACCAGAGGACAGGCGAGGGACCAATAACTCCACGAGTCAGCGGGGCGGGTGGGAGGAGGTAATACGATGGCCGCCACTAAGCAAGACAAATTGGTCGCCGTAAATCTCTTTCGTGGTGGCTGACTGACCCTCACCCTCCTCTGCCTTGCCCGAGGGAGGGTTCATCTCTTTCCCTCTCTTTTTTTTTTCTTTTTACGTTGATTTTAAGAATATTTACGAGCGTTCTATACGGAGGGAATTTAGGGTGTTAATGGAAACATATATTGTCATACGCGAGGTGAATTACCGGCTGGGTCTCTCGATGTCTCTCCGCGTTCGTTCGAGATAAGGAAAAAAAGACACATGCCTGGCATCAGCATCTTATCACCTTGGGAAAAGCTGGCCTGAAAATCGAACCTTTAGCTGATCTTCGTATTATCTTCGTCATCGGGCGGGGACGCGGGAGGTGAGGTAGTCTGTCGAGGGCGAACTGCTGGGGGAGAGTGTGAGCGCAGCTCCGCGCCCGGCCGCGGTGGTTAGGAAGGGCCATGTTGGAGTACAGAGCCCAATTAGAGTGGCTTACGGACCGCAGCAGCTGTTGTTGCTGGGGTCGCCGAACTTGCTGCTGTGCTAGATCGTTGCAGGAGTTCGCGGTCCAGCTGGGTGAGACTGTTAACACTTTCCGCGATCGGGTATCAGTCGACGCGCCCGTCGCGTGTGCACGTACAGTGGTGGTGCGATAGGCGGGTCGGAAGTCATAGCAACCACTGCTGTTTCAATAGCCTTTTGTGGACACGAGACGCGTGTTGCAGTGCTGCCTGCCGCCTCTCTCTCTCTCTCTCTCTCTCTCTCTCTCTCTCTCTCTCTCTCTCTCTCTCTCTCTCTCTCTCAACATCCCTGACGGATCCCTCAGACCTTCGCTGGGCACGTTTGTGTCCCTCCCAGTTATCCAAACCCACCAGTCTCTCAGACGGCGCCCTCTCTCTCTCTCTCTCCCTTGCCTCAGGCCTCCATGGTGAGTACAAGTCGTGCCTCCGCCTCTGTCCCTTTACACCCGGCCCCTTGCTACCCCACATGCTACCCTCATGTGCCTCCGCCATGGGTAACTCCCCCAGAGCCCCCCTATGACCTCCATCCACTTGAGCCCACCACGGCTCTCGTTCATCTACTGTGTCCTCTCAATCCCTCTCACTTCCCATAGAGTCATTTTGTGGGCTCAGGGTCGGTCGAACACCCCCTCTACTCTCTCTCTCTCTCTCTCTCTCTCTCTCTCTCTCTCTCTCTCTCTCTCTCTCTCTCTCTCTCTCTCTCTCTCTCTCTCTCTCTCCAAACAACCCTGACGGATCCCTCAGACCTTCGCTGGGCACGTTTGTGTCCCTCCCAGTTATCTGACGCCTCCCGTGTCTTCTCAGCTGCTCGGGGTCCCTCAAGAGAGGTGGGGGTTCCTCCCACTCCTCTCTCATCTCCGCCTCGCCACATGACCTCCTGCTCCACACACACACACACACACACACACACACACACACACACACAGACACACACACACAGACACACACAACACACACACACACACACACACACACACACACACACACACACACACACACACACACCAGGCTGGGTATATAAGCACACACCTCCCACTCCTCCACCTTCTAAGTCCCTTCACGTTCCCTCAGCCTTCGTGGCGGGTCGAGGAAAGTGAGTGTCCCACCCATCATTCATCCCACACTCCCCCCTTCTCCCCTCAGACACACGCGATGATGAGTACGTTAGCACAGGCTGAGTACTTCGACATCAAACTCCCTCTCTCGTCCTCAAGGCTCAGCTGTAATGGGCACAAAAGCGTCAGGGTTCGACGCCAGTTCCTCCCATGCATCTGTAGCCTCTCCAACCCTCGCCAGATGTATGGTACTACTTATTCAAACGTCTCTCACTAGTGCACTTTCGTACCTCCCCCTTTTCTCCTCCTCCTCCTCTTGTCTCTCCAGCTCCCCTCTGGTGGGCAAGAGACTAGAGTCACTTTCAGGTCCTCTCAATCTCCTTCGTCATCTGTCCAAGCTATAAGGCACACACCAGTCTGTCTGTGGCTCGTTGATAAGAACATGCTCCTTAATGGGATCCCTCAACTCTTAATACACTGACAACGCTATTGTGAAGGTACAGAACACGGGACGGAAACGAAACACCCTCACATCCATGTAAGAAGACGTCTGCTGTGTAGTTGGCCTTATGATAACGAACGACCCTTTTTTCTTTTTACCCACGGCGAACATAGCGAAGCCAGCGTCGCCGGAGATCGCCAGCGTGTTGGTAAGGGGGGCGGTGGTCGAGATAGCTGCTATCAGCGTGCTGGGCACTGGTGACGAGGGGAGGTCGCCTGTACTGGTGATGCAGGAGTGTGCAGTGTATCCGAACGGTCACCCACTGGGAAGCCCAACCTTGTCTTTGACTTAGAATGTGACGATGTCCTCGGATGTGATGAAGTAGATTTTAGATTTAGACGCATTTGAGAGGGAGCACAGCATCTGTTTGTGTCTGCTACTCGTGTATTTCCCGCCGAGGCCTTGCGTTGTGGGTAGATCTCGAAAGATGTGTTTCATTCCGGGTATAAACTTCCCACCAGAGGCATGATTGATGATCGTATGTAGTTTTAGCTCGGGAGATACGAGTAGATAGTTGGACCTGATAACATATCTGGGAACAATAGATAAGGGGATGTGCTGATAGATTCCAGAATGGTACTGTCGAGGGACGTCCATACTGCGCTACGGGGGGAGGAGGAGGAGGGAAGGAGGTAGGTGGTGTGTGGGTGTAGCATGTGGTGTTTAAATGCTGTGGTATTGTCCTACACCACTCCGTGATGTTTAGTAATGTGTCATTCCGCCGGTAAAGTGATAAAGGGAATTTACCTGATAGCCTGTGGTACCTCTCGTCATAATCTTTTGTTATCTTTACACGTAAATGAGTCGCTATCCCAGGCTCTCCTCTCACTAATACACGGTCAGTATCCCGGATGGAACATCCCCAACGAACGTACTGCCAAGTATCCCAGACCAGCATCCCCACTGATACACTGACGGTATCCCAGACCAACACACTGACAGTATGCCACTCCAACACCCCCACTAACACACTGACAGTATGCCACTCCAACACCCCCACCAACACACTGACAGTATGCCACTCCAACATCCCCACCACCACACTGACTGTATGCTTCTCCAACACCCCCACTAAAACACTGACAGTATACCACTCCAACACCCCCACCAACACACTGACAGTATGCCACTCCAACATCCCCACCACCACACTGACAGTATGCTTCTCCAACACCCCCACTAAAACACTGACAGTATGCCACTCCAACACCCCCACCAACACACTGACAGTATGCCACTCCAACACCCCCACCAACACACTGACGGTATGCCACACCAACACCCCCACCAACACATTGACAGTATGCCACTCCAACACCCCCACTGAAACACTGACAGTATGCCACTCCAACACCCCCACCAACACACTGACAGTATGCCACACCACCACACTGACAGTATGCTTCTCCAACACCCCCACTAAAACACTGACAGTATGCCACTCCAACACCCCCACCAACACACTGACAGTATGCCACACCACCACACTGACAGTTTGCTTCTCCAACACCCCTACTAAAACACTGACAGTATGCCACTCCAACACCCCCACCAACACACTGACAGTATGCTACACCAACACACTGACAGTATGCTTCTCCAACACCCCCACTAAAACACTGACAGTATGCCACTCCAACACCCCCACCAACACACTGACAGTATGCCACACCAACACACTGACAGTATGCTTCTCCAACACCCCCACTAAAACACTGACAGTATGCCACACCAACACTCCCCACTAACTCGCAGCTGCAGAGTAAAGTGTACGTGAGTCGCGTCAAGTCATGTTGGGTGTTGGTGGGTCAAATGGTTTTGAAGTCGTGGCCACAACGCTTTAGAGAATATTGCTGTGGGCTCGTGGTGTGAAGGCCACAGGAGAGATAGCGTTTAAATGACGTTACCGTATATAGTACTCACCCTTTTGAATACATATATATTGTTTTCTTTTTTTCAGTGCATAGTTTAGTACATATTTATAGAGCTCTTTATGAGGTTAATGTACGTTAACATTGTATGTTTGTGTATTTTTGCCTATTTGTACTATACTCTCTCTCTCTCTCTCTCTCTCTCTCTCTCTCTCTCTCTCTCTCTCTCTCTCTCTCTCTCTCTATATATATATATATATATATATATATATATATATATATATCCAAGGGCCTGTCTTATGTTGAGTGTTCAAGTGGGTTTTGAGAGGTTGGATCTTTCCTCTGCAAGCCAGTGTAGCCCAGGATGATGCAACTTGCCTTACTCGAGTCAACTCTTACTTCTGCCTCCCTCCGTCACCCCCAGACGAGGGAAACATAAATTTTCCCGAATGTTTTTATATATTTTTTCCTTATTTTCTTTCCCAGCATTAGGTTCCTCACCCCAAACCTTTCGCCCTGATTCTTAAGGATCGAATCATAGGACAGTTAGTAATGATATTAATGATAATATTAATGATAATAATGTCCTTCCCTCAAGATAGCCTGAGGCACACTGAGATTGGGGGTTCGTCCCGTAGTGGTTAAGGGCTTTAGTTCCGTCGAGGTCAGGAGTGGTGTTGATTTCAGTGGGGCGTGAAGGTGTGTCACATCACCGCGTTAGTCAGTCAGACGTTATGTACAGACGGGGTGTGTGGGCTACAGGGGTGTCGGTGTGTGTGTGTGTATGTGTGTGTGTGTGGTACGGTGTGTGGGGGTTACGTGTCGCTCGTTGCCCCCACCGCATCGCCTGCCGCGCGCCCAGCACACCTGCAGGAGGGGAGCAACAAGTGGGTGTCTCGCGCTGGTCTCGTCACCGCCGGCCGCTTTGACGCCCAGAGTCGACCTGGCAGCGGGAGGAGGGAAGCGACGTGGGGAGAGGGAGTTGGGGGAGTGTGTGGGGTCCTGCTACCACCGTCTAGCAGGACGAGGGAGAGGCAGGCGGCGTGGCGTGCCCCGTCAGCTTGGACTGCTAACATCGCCGTCTGCGTGCCGTCACCTGTGCGGCTGACCTATTGCCTTTGGTAGGGGCTGAATGAGGCGCGGCACGAACTGGGCCAGGAGAAATCGGCCAGGACCTCATCGTGAGGGAACGTTGCCTCTTGTAGGATGGGGGGGAGCCTTACCGCTTCATGAGGGTAACTTGAAGCTTCAAGAGAATGATTGATAATTTATGACACACACACACACACACACACACACTGTCCAGCCCGTGCGTATATACATTACCTGCTTGAGACTAGAGGTAATTTGTTGAGTTTCATTTGCAGCATCGACACAACAGAACAATCGCGTGTAACTTGTCACACTGGCGTGCCTGCTGTTATAGCCAGGGTTCTCAAGCATTACCTTGGTGGACCGCCACTAGGGTACGCACACAGATGTGGTCATGGAGCAATGTAAAGGTACTCTATCCCAGACGCAGGAGGGTTTGAGCGCCCCCCCCCCCCATCATTACCGACTTTAAAGCCTCTTGTGTGTGTGTGTGTGTGTGTGTGTGTGTGTGTGTGTGTGTGTGTGTGTGTGTGTGTGTGTGTCTCCCATGTTGACGTACCCGAGGATGTCTCACTCCCGCACCCGGGTCGTGCCAGCCCGCGAACCTCGGTTGTGGTCGACTGTAACCCGTGCTGCTACGTAACTTACCTCATGTACCGTTCTGTCGTTCATGTATACACACACATACCAACCCATCACGTGTGATGTGATCATTCACTAATATCCTGTCTATACGAATGTCCGCTGACCCAACCCACAATGTGTATCATGCAGGTGTTGCGTGATAAGGGCCCCCTCTCCCTTTCTATGTAGTTCTACTGCCTATCTATGTGTCTGTATCAATATGTACTGACTTATCTCATATTGGGTCTTGATCCCAGCTCTATCACCTGACTCTCATGTCACTCTCTTATCCAAGAATGTGTGTGTGTGTGTGTGTGTGTGTGTGTGTGTGTGTGTGTTCGAACTGATTCAGCACGTGAACTAGGTGTCATATGTATTGAATACAAGTGTCCCTCAGCTCATACACATAGCCAGACCCATTATACTGCTGTCCTTGTATTTGTGTACTGAGAAGAATGGGATTGTGAGCCCCTGCTCCTGTAATTTGACTCGTACATCACGTTATGCTCCACACGTGGCTGGACTAAATCACAACTTGCGTTTATCTTTGAAAAGGACACAATGCGCCCCCAAGCTCGTGTGCCTCACATACATCACTCTTGTCCATATACGTGTGCACTGAGTCAGCATGTAATTTGCTCTGTGTTTGTAATACCAACAGGGTTTTTCTCAGCTCACCCTTGAGACCTGACTCATATATTTAACCCTACATGCTGTACCCGTCCTGTCCCTTAATTGTATATGTGCACTGTTCGGGTGCGCCCCCGCGCCCCACCCGTGAGACCTATCTCGTATATTTACTCTCCATACAGCGCCTGTCCTGTTCTTTCATTATTTATGTGCACTGAATACGTGGGGCACCTCAGCCCACTCTTGTAACTCAGCTGGCATGGTCTGTATAGATCTGCACGTACGTTTAAAGATTGCCACATGTCTCTGATCTACCGTCTTGACCACACCATGGCACATGGACTGGTCAGTATAGATTGCCATGTGTCTCTTGCCCACACCGTGGCACATGGGTTGGTCAATATTGATTACCATGTGTCTCTTGCCCACACCATGGCACATGGACTGGTCAATATAGATTAAAAACGAACGGGAGTCTCTCACAGGAGAAGCTGCCGAAACATGTACACGGAAAATGTAGCTATAAAGTCGTATTGAGATTCAGGTATATTGAGGACTGTACAGGGTTGGGCAGGGGTTACTCCAGGGTATGTAGGTATTACTCCAGGTTTGGGTAAGGGATTACTCCAGGGTTGGGTAGGGATTACTCCAGGGTTGGGTAAGGGATTACTTCAGGGTTGGGTAGGGATAACTCCAGGGTTGGGTAGAGATTACTCCATATGGTAGCGCAAGGAGAGGAGGTGGGGAACCTTGGAGCTACCGCCAGCTTGTGTGTTCAACACACCTCACCAGGTACTGACGCCCGCCCGCCCGCCCGCATCAGCTTATTCCTGCGTCAACTGTCCACCAGAGCTGAGTGACGGTGCCACTGGGACAAAG